>NC_091954.1:107684557-107754557 GCF_031021105.1 Erythrolamprus reginae
TTGAAGGGCTACCAAAACTTTTACTACCACACTGCGGGCGTGGCTTATGCAGGACAACCTACATTTTCTTTCAACAACTTTCAGTGCAAATTGGGTGCTCTGGGGTGGGGCTCCATTTTCGCTACCCTACTGCATTTCCCCCGTCCGGGCAGTAGCCCACCCCTGCATTGGTTGGAATCTCCCATTCCAACAGAGAAGAATCAACAGTAGTGATGGGTGAACTGAACTCGCACAATTTGGGTCCGTACTGAATTTTGCAGTGTTGTGTACGCTGAACACAAACCTGAAATTTTTTGAAACTTTGGGCAAAGTTCGGGGTCGTGTTCGGCATTCAGAGCTTTGACATCACCGGCAGGTTGCTAAGGATGCCAAGGTGATCACTTCCTGGATTCCCTGGAATCCAGGAAGAGATCACCTTGGCGTCCTTAGCAACTTGCCGGTATACGTGACGTCAAAGCTCCGCCCCCAGAATCTCTTGGTGGGATTCCCCGTTCGGGTTCGAGTTCGGGTTCGGGTTCAGCCAAATTTTGCGTAAAGTTCATCCGAACTTGCCGAACCCGAACACCGTTGGGTTCGCCCATCAGGCCATCTTGAGAAAGATCCATTGCCTGTCAGAAAGAGTCACTGCCTGGAAATAATAATAATAATAATAATAATAATAATAATAATAATAATAATAATAACAACAACAACAGAGTTGGAAGGGACCTTGGAGGTCTTCTAATCCACCTTCCTGCTTAGGCAGGAAACTCTACAGTACTTCAGACAGATGGTTATCTAACATCTGGTTAAAAACTTCCATTGTTGGAGGATGAAGGCGGGAAGGAAACAGTTTGGAAGGAAGGAAGCAGGGAAGGAAGGAAGAATGAAGGAGCTAAGGAAGGAAACTGTGGAAGGGAGGGAGGGAGGCAGGAAGGAAAGAGAGGAAGGAATGAAGGGAGGGAGGAAGGGAGGAAGGGAGGAGGGAAAGAGAGGAAGGAAGGAAGGAAGGAAGGATGGAAGGAGAGCGTGAGGGAAGGAAGGAATGAGGCAGGAAGGGAGAGAAGGAAGGAAGGAAGGAAATATGCATACACACCAGCCTAATAGGAATCAAATATCACCTATGTATAATCTTTCATTGCATTTCTTGTATTTAAGCTGAAGTGAATCCATAACTTCTTTCTTGTACTGTCTGTTGTATGGGAGTGCATAATCTATAATATTTCCTCCCAAAAGGTATTTAAGTTAATACCAGAAGAACTATGGCAAGTTATCAGATATTTGTTGCTTAATTTGAGCTTCGTTGAGCTTCTTATTATATTAGACTATAAAGATTACTATGGATGTATTCCTTCAAAAATTTCATTTTAGTCAAGCCATGATAATCATCCTGACTGACAGCTGTTATTAAAGGAGTCAAAGGGGAATAATCTTTTATCAAAACTATAGCTGTTCCATATTTGAAGCATTTTCTGGCAAAGACATTTACAATCACTCTTATTCTAGGAGAATATTGTGGGTGAAAAAAAAGCATTTGCTACAAATAAATCTGAAAAAGTTTTAGATATCCCTGAAGCAGGGCTCCCCAAGCCCCAGGCCCTGAATAATTGGGAATTGGGCTGCAGAATTGGAAACTTGCACATAGATTGCATGAAACTTTGTTTCTGCATGCGTGGGATTAGGTTGGACTTGCAAAACCATCCTATCTCCCCCTGCGGTCTACCATACAGTATATAATCTATCCCCGAATGTGATTTATATCTACCTGAATATAAATTTGGTCTGGTTTTGTTTATGAGTTTAAGTCTATGCATTAAATTTTGAAGTCTGATGTGTATTCCTGTCTGAGGATTTAATGCATCAATAGTCCCCCTCCTATTTATAAAATTGTTTGGATTACTTTTTGTTGCTTTATAATCTTTTGTGGATAACTGATTTGACCCTGATTAGGATTATAAACAGATGCTGGGCTTAATTAGTATCAAATCTTCTTCTATAAATATATATTTATCTATCCCTATATTTAGACACAAGGACAGTTTTTTCCCTGAATGCTATCACTCTATTTAATTATTTATTTATTTATTTATTTATTAGATTTGTATGCCGCCCCTCTCCGTAGACTCCGTAGAATTAATTAACTAACTCCCAGAACACTGTGAAATAATTTACTAAGCCTGTATTACTATTATTATTCTTTTCCTTACTAATATCTATCTCTTTCCACTTATTACTATAACCATGTGCTAATATTTCTTAATTTATATTGTTTTTATTTGTTTCCTAGTACAATTTGATTGTTTAGTAACCTTGACTATTACTAAGTGTTATATCTTTTTATTCTTGATGAATGTATTTTATTCTCCTTTAAATTCCTTGTGTGCACAATCACATTTGGCCAATAAAAATTATATTCTATTCTTTCAGAATCTTTTAAATCTTAAAATTTATAGCAGCTTGGAAAAGAATAACCACTCCCCTTGATTTATTATGTCCCCATGCAAAAATATCTCCATCAAAATACCTATCAGTCAGCCTATTTGTTGTATGTGTTCCTTGTAACATAATCATGTCAGATTTAAATGTTTTAGCATAATTAACACTCTTTTTACTCTTAGAATTTTCCAGATTCTGGATGAAGCTAGATGTGGAATTCTGAGAGTTGAAGTCCACAATTTGTCTTAAAGCTGCCAGGTTTGTAGATCTCTGATTTATTTTATTTTTGTTTTGTTTTGTTTTATTCATTTATTCATTCATTCATCCATTCTACTTCTATGTCACCCATTCCTGTGTGATTCAAAGCAGTTTACAACAATACAAATATAATACAGTAATAAAAAGAAGTCAAATATCAGTAATAAACTATTAAAAACCCAACTAAAAACTCATATACTAAAACTATAAAACCCCCATTGAAAACCCCATAAATCCAATACATCAACAACATACTTATCAATCAAACATGACTAGGCTGTGCCAGATGTTAAAATTGACAGCGGGTGGATCTTTGACTTTCTTTTGGATGGGAAAAACCCAGAACTCTCAGATTCGGTTTTTCTCAGATGCGCCAATATGACATCTCTAATAAAATAGAGCCTTGAGGAACTTCAAACCTTGGAGTCTTTTCATTTTGGGTATTACTTGGAACTCTGACATTAATCGGAATCTCCTTTTTAAACTCTAACTAGCTCCCAGAGTGTCAGGGTGCTGTCCAGGGTCCTGATACCTGAGTGCTGAGCTGTCATCTAGGCCAGTGTTTCCCAACCTTGGTCACTTGAAGATATCTGGACTTTAACTCCCAGAATTCCCCAGCCAGCATTTGCTGGCTGGGGAATTCTGGGAGTTGAAGTCCAAATATCTTCAAGTAGCCAAGGTTGGGAAACACTTGATCTAGGCCAGCGTTTCCCAACCAGTGTGCCGCGGCACACTGGTGTGCCGCGAGACATGGCCAGGTGTGCCGCCAAGCTTCAGCTGGGCGGGGCGCTGCCGGTACTTCTGTCCTGGGGCTCCCGCTCGCAGCTGTCCCCCGGCTCCTGCTCGATGCCGCGGTTTTCGGCGCTCTCCTGCTGGGCCCCAAAGAAGGAAGGCAGGGAGAAGGAGAGCTCCATTCTTCGCGCCTTTTCCCCGCCTTCCTTGTTTGGGACCCAGCAGGAGAGCGCCGAAAACCGCGGCATCGAGCAGGAGCCGGTTGACAGCTGCGAGCGGGAGCCCCAAGACGGAAGTACCGGCAGCGCCCTGCCCAGCTGGAGCTCCTCTGGCGTCGACGGCAAGTGTCCGATGGGAGCGGGGGGGGTGGCCGCAGCGGCCGCAGGCAGTCGCGGGGAGATGGCGGCGGCGAGAGGGAGCGCTCTCTCTCTCTCTCTCAGCTGACTGCAAGCGGGAGCCCTGACGGTGGCGGTTGGACGTGCTGCTAGACGTCGTACATGCTGGCGCTGCGGGCCTGGCATATACGGTGTCCAGCAGCACGTCCAGCTGCCGCCGTCAGGGCTCCCGCTTGCAGTCAGCTGAGAGAGAGAGAGAGAGAAAGAAAGAGAGACATATAAGAGAGGCAGAGAGAGAGAGAAAGAGAGACATAGCAAGAGAGGCAGAGAAAGAGACACAGAGCAAGAAAGAGAGGCAGAGAAAGAGAGAGAGGAAGAGAGACATAGCAAGAGAGGCAGAGAGAGAGAAAAAGAAAGAGAGACATAGCAAGAGAGGCAGAGAAAGAGAGACAGAGCAAGAAAGAGAGGCAGAGAAAGAGAGAGAGAGAAAGAGAGAGAGAGAAAGAGAGACATAGCAAGAGAGGCAGAGAGAGAGAGAAAGAGAGACATAGCAAGAGAGGCAGAGAAAGAGAGACAGAGCAAGAAAGAGAGGCAGAGAAAGAGAGAGAGAAAGAGAGACATAGCAAGAGAGGCAGAGAGAGAGAAAAAGAAAGAGAGACATAGCAAGAGAAAAAGAGAGACTTAGCAAGAGAGGCACAGAGAGAGAGAGAAAGAGAAAGAAAGAGAGACATAGCAAAAGAGACAGAGAGAGAGAAAGAGAGAAAGAGAAAGAAAGAGAGATAGCAAGAGAGGCAAAGAGAAAGAAAGAGACATATAGCAAGACAGTGAAAGAGAGAGAGAGCGCAAGAGAGAGAAAAAAGCAACAAAGAGATAGCAAGAGAGACAGAGAGAGAGAGCAAAGGAGAGAGAAAGACATAGAGGAAGGGAAGGAGGGAGAGAGAAAGAGAGCAAAAAAGAGAGGAAGAAAGAAAGAGGGATGGAGAGAGAGAAAGAAGGGAAGGAAGGAAAAGAGAGAAAGAGGGAGAAATAGAGCGAAAGGGAAGAAGAGAGAGGGTTTTTTTGTCCAAACTTTTCTTTAGCCCGCCCCCCCGCCCCCCCCTTTCAGTGTTCCCCAGGATTTTGAAAATATGAATAATGTGCCGCGGCTCAAAAAAGGTTGGGAAACACTGATCTAGGCAGCGTGAAGACTCAGGGAAGATGGAAGAAAAGGCAACAACTGTAGTGTTAGGGTTTCAGGTAACATCCAATCTTAAATCAAAGTCAAGGCATTGCTTAAAATTCCAATTTAATTCTGGAGCCATCCTGGCACCTCCACAGGGGAACCTGAATCTGAGCTTCCCACCAATTTGAAAATTCACATGCCTTGCCCCCACCTACAAACTTGTCATGTTATCCATTCAAGTTGTGCCACCCTGGCAGCCTGGCAACTCCTTCCACTTCTGCTCTGGTGGTGGATATATGATAGCCTTGAACTTCTCAAAGTAACGCTTTGTGTCTGCATCTGATCCCTCATGAATTCACTCCTCCCAAACATCAGGCCTTCTACAGATAGTGTGGCAAGCAGTTGATTTATCCCCAACTTCTACAGTGGCTTGACACAAAACAAATGGAGAGAGTTACTGACACCGGCACGATGGTCCATCTTGAGACCATCTACTCCCCTTCCAAATGTATGGTTCAAGCAGGAGAAGCCACCAAAACGGAATGCCGACTGGGCGCTCGGCCCAAAGAGCTGACAACCTAGTAGCCCATTCAGCTGGACCCCTCCCAATGGGAAGAAGTTGACACAGCCAGCCCAACAGTAATGGGCAACCAAAATTTTTACTGCCACACTGTGGCTTATTTTGTGGGTGTGGCTTAATGGTCATGTGACTGGGTAGGAGTGGCTTGCCGGCCATGTGATCAGGTGGGAGTGGCTTGAATGATCATTGTTCAAGTGAACTGTTAAGTCCTCGACCTTACCAGTGTTGCTCGTTGGGGTGACAATTTGCTTTGTGTTTCCCGCACTCTGCTTCCTGGGTCGCCCCCCCTGCCTCAGGCTGGGTAGCTAGGCAAACGGGTGCTACCAGAAGCATCAATGCTGCTAGAGCCGTTTCCACCCATGCCTTCTGCTTGCACCTCAGGTGGGAAGTGGCCACGTGAGGCTGGAGGGGAGCCAGGCAGGAGAGAGGGAAGCTCGTCTGAGGCCAGGAAGGAGGAAAGAGGAAAAAAGCAAGGAGCGCAGATGCAGCAGCAGCAGCAGGGGAAAAAATGAGAGCCAAACCGAGACCAGGCATCCAGGAAGTGACAGCTGCCAATCAACTGGAGCTGCACATGCATCTTCATTTCCACCAGTGGAACTCTTTCCACCCCGTCCTGCCGGCTGCCCACACCTGCAGCCTATTAGGAGATAGAAGTCAGTCTGCCACCACCCAGATAAGGAATGGCGACCAGCCCAATAGGACGTGCCCAGACCCCTTAGTGGAGAGAGCCAAGACCGCTGAGATTTGACAATTCCTGGGAGTGGATCCTGCCACCACCATCACGGACCTACTTTAGTTCATAGCTGGATCATGAGTTTATTGTTTTATAATTGCTGTGTGTGTCATTCTTTTTGGCACCTGTTACAGCAAAATGGAAGTGGAAGCTTGGTGAAATAAACACATCTTCTAGCAGGATCCCCAGGCGAATGCAATAATTTGTTTTCCTGTTCTAGGACACCTGGCTCCCTTCTTTAGTATCCAGACAAGTAATTCTGCCTCGCGAGTATTTCCAGGGAAGAGTTATTTTTGTTCTGAAAAGCCCAAGAGGGCCCTCTGAGAGCCTTTGGCTTAATCCTGATCTTTCAATTGCACCTGCTTTCATATAATAATACTGAGATTTCAAATGACACATTTCCTACGTTTGCCGTGCTTCAGACACATCTATTCTCTCCGTAAGGATCACATAGAAGCAAAGGCATTATTTATTTATTTATTTATTTATTTATTTATTTATTTATTGGATTTGTATGCCGCCCCTTTCCGTAGACTTGGGGCGGCTAACAACAGTAATAAAAAACAGCATGGAAATCGCTTGAAAGGTGTCATTCTAACCTTCTTCCAGCTAACTGAACTTTCCAAACTAAGCTACCTCATTACTTTCCGGAAAGCAGCCCCTCCCTCCTGGGAATCCAGACTACATTCCACTACATGCAAAGGGGAAGATGGGTGGGAATGTAAATCATCACATTTCCCTAATAGAATAGAATAGAATAGAATTTTTATTGGCCAAGTGTGATTGGACACACAAGGAATTTGTCTTGGTGCATATGCTCTCAACGTACATAAAATAAAATGTACATTTGTCAAGAATCATGTGATACAACACTTAATGATTGTCATAGGGGTCAAATAAGCAATGAAGAAGCAATATTAATAAAAATCTTAGGATATACGCAACAAGTTACAGTCATACAGTCAACATGGGAGGAAATGGGTGATAGGAATGATGAGAAAAACTAGTAGAATAGAAGTGCAGATTTAGTAGAAAGTCTGACAGTTTTGAGGGAATTATTTGTTTAGTAGAGTGATGGCGTTCGGGAAAAAACTGTTCTTGTGTCTAGTTGTCTTGGTGTGCAGTACTCTGTAGCGACGTTTTGAGGGTAGGAGTTGAAACAATTTGTGTCCAGGATGCGAGGGGTCAGTAAATATTTTCCCCGCCCTCTTTTTGACTCGTGCAGTATACAGGTCCTCAATGGAAGGCAGATTGGCAGCAATTGTTTTTTCTGCAATTCTGATTATCCTCTGAAGTCTGTGTCGGTCCTGTTGGGTTGCAGCACCAAACCAGACAGTTATAGAGGTGCAGATGACAGACTCAATGATTCCTCTGTAGAACTGAATCAGCAGCTCCTTGGGCAGTTTGAGCTTCCTGAGCTGGCGCAGAAAGAACATTCTTTGTTGTGCTTTTTTGATGATGTTTTTGATGTTAGGTGACCATTTTAGGTCTTGAGATATGATAGAACCTAGAAATTTGAAGGTCTCTACTGTTGATACTGTGTTGTCTAGTATTGTGAGAGGTGGAAGGGTGGAAGGGTTTCTCTTAAAGTCTACCACCATTTCTACGGTTTTGAGTGTGTTCAGTTCTAGATTGTTCTGGTCACACCACAAGGATAGTTGTTCAACTTCCCGTCTGTATGCGGATTCATCATTGTCTCGAATGAGTCCGATCACTGTTGTATCATCTGCAAACTTCAGTAGTTTAACAGATGGATCGTATGAGATGCAGTCATTAGTGTATAGAGAGAAGAGAAGTGGTGAGAGTACACAGCCTTGGGGGGCACCTGTGCTAATTGTACATATATCTGATGTGATTTTTCCTAGCTTCACCTGCTGCTTCCTGTCTGTTAGGAAGCTTGTGATCCACTTACAAGTGTGTTCAGGTACCGCTAGCTGATTTAGTTTGGTTAAGAGAATGTCCGGTACGATGGTATTGAATGCTGAACTGAAGTCCACAAAGAGGACCCTGGCGTAGGTCATTGGAGATTCAAGATGTTGAAGGATGTAGTGTAGAGCCATATTAACAGCATCATCTGTTGATCTATTTGCTCGGTATGCAAATTGCAGGGGGGTCCTGCAGTGGATCCGTGATGGCTTTCAAATGGAACATCACTAGCCTTTCAAAGGTTTTCATAACTACAGATGTTAGAGCAACTGGTCTGTAGTCATTCAGTTCCTTGATGGAGGGCTTCTTTGGCACTGGGATGATAGTCGAGCGTTTGAAGCAGGAAGGAACATAGCACAACTCTAGTGATTTGTTGAAGATTTGGGTGAAGATGGGGGCCAATTGGTCAGCACAGACTTTTAAGCAAGAAGGAGTTATCTTGTCTGGGCCTGGTGCTTTTCCAGGCTTCTGTCTGAGAAATAGATCTTTCACTTCCTTTTCTGTGATCACTAGGGGTTGTAAACACAATGGGATGGGTTCAGTTGTAGAAGATTTAGCTGTTGTTGGTGTGTCTGGGATGGAGGTTGTGCACATAAGTGGTTGAGGCTTCTTTTCAAACCTGCAGTAGACACACATTCAGGTCATCTGCCAATTGCTGATCTCCTTCAGCTTGGGAAGGTGGTTTGCTGTAACAGGTGAGGCTTTTGAGAGTTTTCCACATGTTTGCTGGTTCATTTGTTGAGAATTGATTCTTTAGCTTTTCAGAGTAGTTCCTTTTTGCTGCTCTGCTCTCCCTTGTTAATATATTTCTGGCCTGATTGTACAGCATTCTATCACCTTTTCTGTAGGCTTCCTCTTTGGAATGACGTAACTGCTTGAGTTTGGCTGTGAACCAAGGTTTATTGTTACTGTATATTTTCAAGTTCCTGGTTGGTACACATAGGTCTTCACAGAAGCTGACATATGATGTTACAATATCTGTGAGTTCATCTAGATCTGCAGAGGTGTCTTTAAAAATATTCCAGTCTGTGCAGTCAAAGCAAGCCTGTAGCTTTAACTTTGCTTCCTCAGTCCAAGTCCTCACTGATTTAATTATTGGTTTTGTGGCTTTAAATCTTTGTTTGTAAGCAGGTAGAAGGTGAATCATGCAATGATCAGAATGGCCCACAGCTGCTCTTGGTAAAGCCCTGTATGCATTTTTTACAGCTGTGTAACAATGGTCTAAGATATTATTGCCTCTGGTGGGACAATTTACATGTTGAAAGTATTTTGGTAGCTCATCTCTTAAGTTTGCCTTGTTAAAATCTCCCAAAATAATGGCCAGTGAATCAGGGTATTTGGCTTCAGCCTCCATAATCTGATCAGCTAGGGTTTTTAGTGCCTTTTGTACAGATGCTTGGGGAGGGATGTAAATTGTAGAAATTAAGAAGGGATGAATCTCACGAGGAGAATAAAAGGGTTTGCAATTAATAATTAAAGACTCCAAGTTTTCATCACAGAACTTTTGTATAATGGTGATGTCTTGAGACCAGCTGTTGTTGATATATATACATAAGCCTCCTCCCCTTTTTTCCCCTGATAATTCTGCATTCCGATCACCCCGAAAAATTTGAAAGCCCGGTAAATGCATACTGTTATCATCAATTTCCTCGTTTAGCCAAAAAGAGGGAGGGCAAAGTAGTCCTCATCTTAGAATCACTTGTTTAACAACCATTCAAAGTTACAACAGCACTGAAAAAAGTGAGCTACAACTGGTCCTAGCATTTACGACTGTTGCAGCATTCCACAATCAAATGATCAAAATCCAGGTGCTTTGCAACCAGTATATGTTCTGCCGGGCTCTCTGATAGGAGCCTCCTGAAAATTCAAGGGTACAAATTTCAGACACACACACGTTTGAAAATTCAAAACAATGTTCTTTATCCCAAAATTCCAAATAAACCAAGCACTCTTTTTGTATTGCAAAGAGCACTCGTCCCAAAACAACCGGGTAGTCTGTACAATTAACCTTAAGCAGTCATTAAGGACTTAGCTAGCAGCTGTGAAGAAACTTCACACCCCTTCTTCTTCCAACGAAGTGACACACACACACACACACGTTGCTCTGCTTTGTTTTCAAAGGCATGAAAAATTAACAAAGAATGTCCAGAAACCAGCAACACAGGATTCCGGATGAACTGCGATCAGATACTCTTCCACAACGGCCAAACCCACATGCTGCTATTTATAGCCCTAATTACTGGAGCCCCACCCAAACACAGGTGGCCGCTCTTATCTCCTGTAATAGGTCCTTGCTTGGTCTCTTCTATGCATAATTCTGCGCTTGCATGGGTCCAAAACGTCTTCATCTGAATCAATGGAAGATAAGGGAGATTGGCTGCCTGGGCTGTGTGCCAAGCCCCCCTCTGCTGAGTCACTCCCACCTTCTTCTTCATCCGAGGACACTAAACTCTGAACTGATTCTGTCGGCAATAAGACAAGCCTGTGACATGTTGAAGTTTCCCCTGTATCCACCTCCACATTCCCTGGGGCAGGAGCTGGGCCAGAGCCAACCACAACAGTATATAAGATGGATGCAGTCTCCCGAGGTCATGTGATCACTACCAGAGGTCATGTGATCATTATTTGCAAATCTCTCATTTACCCTCCCACAAGCAAAGTCAATGAGGAAAGACGAATTCGCTTAACAACCTCGTGATTCGCTTAACAATTGCAATGATTCGCTTAACTGCACAATCATGTCCCCAAAATTGTAAAATCAGACGCAGCTCACTTAAGGACTTGCTTAGCAATAGAAATTCTGGTTTCGATTGTGGTTGTAAGTTGGGGACCACCTGTATAAATGGTTCAATCCAAGCCCCACAATTCATGGCAACTGCTGCAGGCAGAGAGCAAAGGATGCCTTATCTTATGTATCATATATCATTGTCAGCTGAAGTTCTCAGTCTGGTCCTCTGTTGGAATGGGCAAATATTCTGTTCTGATTGGTTGTGGGCTGATCAGCTTCCTGATAAAAGAAGCTGCATAAGCCATGGAGCCACAGCTGCCTCGCAGGTAGTATAAAGAGGCTGTAAGAAATCATTCTGGCCTCGCCCAGAAATTAACACTGGCAACAAAGGAGGGATCGAATGGAAACTAAGAATGCAACGAGCTGATCACTGCGAGCTGACCCACTCAGATATGAAT
The DNA here is from genome assembly GCF_031021105.1 of Erythrolamprus reginae. NCBI lineage: Eukaryota > Metazoa > Chordata > Lepidosauria > Squamata > Dipsadidae > Erythrolamprus > Erythrolamprus reginae. The sequence continues at coordinate 107,695,885 of NC_091954.1, forward strand.
CACCGGAGCTGATCCATGGCTGCTGCCACTTCATTGACCACAGATGCCTCAACCCCTATTGCCTGGGGGGTCACACTGCTCTCTTGAAAAATGGCTGCACTATACATGGGACATCTACCAAGACAAATTCCTTGTGTGTCCAATCACATTTGGCCAATAAAATAATTCTATTCTATTCTATTCTATTCTACCTTGCTCATGTCAACTGTTTCCTCAAAGCCAATGGCTTTGCTGAGATCACTGACAACCATATTTATTTATTTATTCATTTATTTATTTATTCATTCATTCATTCATTCATTCATTCAATTTTTATGCCGCCCTTCTCCTTAGACTCAGGGCGTCTTACAACATGTTAGCAATAGCACTTTTTTAACAGAGCCAGCATATTGCCCCCACAATCCGGGTCCTCATTTTACCCACCTCGGAAGGATGGAAGGCTGAGTCAACCTTGAGCCAGTGATGAGATTTGAACCGCTGACCTTCAGATCTACAGTCAGCTTCAGTGGCCTGCAGTACAGCACTCTACCTGCTGCACCACCCCGGCTCCCTACAATACATAGCACTTTATGACGGCAATAAAAGGAATCACAACATCTTGTTTACTGAGTTGTCCTCTTCAACTGGGGAAATAATCTCAATTTTGAAATAAAACCATTCAACAAATGGGCGCCTGTTTGTACTCTCACACAAATATGCACAGAAAGTTAATGGCATTAAACATTTCCGTAACTTTTGATTTTGACTTTTACTTCTTCTAGTACAACTCTTAAATATGCTTAGAATCTAATTTCTTGCCATCCATCCTCCGTTGCTCCTCACAGACCATCACACACACTTAGTTTCATTTATTATTTTATTCCCAGATGTTGTTGAAATTTATCAAACCGAATGCCTTGCTGCATGAGATGCACTAGTTTAATTTAAAAAAAGTAGGGAAATGATTTTTCAAAGCAAGTGAAATTGCTAGGGAAGATACCATGTTCTGGTATGTTACCCAGAGTGAAATTTCCAATAGAGTTGATGGGACTGGTTTAAAAATAAGTGTCTGGAGGGAAAAGCTCAGTCCCAGATTCTAAATAATTTCCTATTTTGGCGTGGGAGGGTGAAGTTTGGAGAATTAAATGACCATAGTTGCATTAGAAAGCAAACGGTCCAATTAGCAACAAGAGTGGGATTCAGCACCAGTCAAATAAGGTACAAGACATGCATCCAAATATAGCCCTCCCCACCCCCGGTTCCTTTTGTGAAAAAAGCAATCAATTTATTCTGTGGTAGAGGCAAGCTGCCATTCACTTCTTCAACATGAGTCGCCTCTTTCCAGAATTCTAGCTAACTATGACTCAGCATCTTTTTCGCACCAACAAGATTATGTAGCATCTTTCAACCCTAAAATTCTATTTCAATGTCACGGCTAGTAAATAGAACTTCCTTACTTGTTTCTGGAACTCAGCATGATTCAGTTAAGCAGTAATGATCCTAAACCTTGCCCTGCTGAACTACAGGAACTAGGCCTCAGAAACAGGCTGGCCTAGAGAATTCAAAAAGAAATCTGAGCCAGGAAGGTTTTGTTCCTGTCGGCCCAGATTGATCGGTCTTCTTCCAGGAACTGCATTGTTTTCCCTACAGGCAGAAACTTTCTATGCTGGTCTTTAAACCCCTCTAATCCAGAGGGAAGATTTTTGCCCTGTGGATCAGTGTGAACCTCTCCTCTTCAGAAAATTAAGCCATGACTCTGCCAATCCCCACGAAGCAGGAACTTCAAAAACTGAAGAAACTCGCCTTCAATCCCTCTTCCCATCTGGCATTTTTGTGATAAGCCCTTAAAGTGCCTCGGAGGAATCCTTAAGACTCAGCCCACTCGTTTCTGTTTATTACCTTCCAAAACGCTGTCTCTAGCTGCTTGCCAATGGAGGCCCCATCCCTTACCTTGTAATATTTGGAAAGCATGCTGGTTCCTCAGATCATAGGTGGAATTTGGCAACGTGGTCCTAAAGCGATCGTCCAGAAAAACCGATAAAACCCCAATTAAAAGAGAGAAGCGTAAGGCTTTCATTCTGCTTGCTCCTGCAAGACTCTAGGGCAGTCGATTACTTTGCGAGCTCTCTCTGCTCCGCTGTTCTATGTATATCTCTAAAAGACTGAGTAAGGATGCTACAAATGGCCAAATGTACTGGGTGGAGTACTGCACTGAAATCAGGAAGCTTTCAATACAACCCGATTCCCGTCAGGGCTACTAATTCAATCTTTATACAGCATCAGAACAAATTCAACATGAAAAATTAAGGGCACTCTAGCCCACAGCTGTACTCCTTGACCTCCCTGCATGGTTTGGTTTTGTTCTTTTTTTCTTACTACCTTTGGGGTTCCTGACAGCTGTGGACCAATTCCATATTCCTGGACTCAGGGTATAACCGAATCCTGACCTTATTGCAAAACTATCTTAAGTTGAACTCTATTAAGACATCATCCCCTCCAGCATCAAAAACTGTGCTCCCTCTGCAATAAAGTCAGGCAGCCCCAATATTGCTTTTAGGTTGGAAAACCTATCTTCTATTTATCATACAACTGCAGGTAATTCATCATAGCCTCCTTCAAGCATATCCTCTTGGTTGTAAAATGCCCTAAAGCAGTGATGGCGAACCTTTTTTCCCTTGGGTGCTAAAAGAGTGTGCGTGTATGCTATCGCACATGTAAGTGTGCCCACATCCATAATTCAATGCCTGGGGAGGGCAAAAACAGCTGCCCCACCCGCCTACAGGCCCTCTGGAGCTGGAAATGCTTGTTTCTCAACTTCTGGTGGCCCCAGTATTATATTATTATTATTATTATTATTATTATTATTATTATTATTATTATTATTGTTGTTGTTGTTGTTGTTGTTGTTGTTGTTATTGTTGTTGTTGTTGTTGTTGTTGTTGTTATTTATTAGATTTGTATGCCGCCCCTCTCCACAGACTCGGGGTGGCTCACAACAATAATACAAACAATATATCACAAATCTAATATTAAAAAGTCTCTAAAAAACCCTTATTTAAAAAACAGGCATACACACAAACATACCATGCATAAATTATATAGGCCAAGGGGAGATGTCTCAATTCCCCCATGCCTGATGGCAGAGGTGGGTTTTGAGAAGTTTATGAAAAGCAAGGAGGGTGTGAGCAATCCTAATCTCTAGGAGGAGCTGGTTCCAGAGGGTCGGGGCCACCACAGAGAAGGCTCTTCCCCTGGGTCCCGCCAGACGACATTGTTTAGTCGACGGGACCTGGAGAAGGCCAAATCTGTGGGACCTAACTGGTTGCTCGGATTTGTGCGGCAGAAGGCGGTCCCGGAGATATTCTGGTCCGATGCCATGAAGGGCTTTATAGGTCATAACCAACACTTTGAATTGTGACTGGAAACTGATCGGCAACCAATGCGGACTGTGGAGAGTTGGTGTAACATGGGCATATTTGGGGAAGCCCATGATTGCTCTCGCAGCTGCTCTTTCTCCCTGGGCCTTTACAATTTCATGTATGGCATGTCTGTATGTATGTTTGGTTTTTTATATTAATGGTTTTTTAAATCATTTTTAGTATTTATTGGATTATTATTGTACATTGTTTTATTACTGTTGTTAGCCGCCCCGGGTCTCCGGAGAGGGGCAGCATACAAATCCAATAAATAAATAAATAAAATAAATTCTTCACGATCTGAAGTTTCCGAACACTCTTCAAAGGTAGCCCCATGTAGAGAGCGTTACAGTAGTCAAACATCGAGGTGATGAAGGCATGAGTGACAGTGAGCAGTGACTCCCGGTCCAGATAGGGCCTCAACTCGTTTGTGTTTCACCCCCCCCAGGCCGGGGATGCCTTCCCCATCCCCCAAGGCTCTCTGGAAGCCAAAAACAAGTCCTAGAGCCTCTGTGTGAGCCAAAAAGCAGCTGGCCGGCACACACGTGCACATTGGAGCTGAGCTAGGGCAATGGCTCGCGTGCCAGAAGATATGTTCGCCATCACTGCCCTAAAGAGACTCAGGGAGGCAGAGCCAGATCAAAAGAAGGAAACGGGAGGATGTCTTTAGAAGAATATTTTTCCCATCAGGGCAATTTCCATGGTTATTGTTAAAGAAATCTTGGTGGTGAAATCTACACATTTATTTATTTATTTATTTATTTATTTATTTATTTATTTATTTATTTATTTATTTATTTATTTATTTAATTTATTTTGTCCAATACACAATGAGGGTTTTAGTGGGTATATATCTATATACACATAGTAAAATACATGATGAAGGTTATAGAGGAGATACTCATAGTAAAATATATCTAAGAAATAATAGAAAAGAAGGTATAGTAATAGAACATATCAATGAAAGAATAGAAGAAGAGATATAGGAATAGAAGAAAGGTATAGGAGATATAGGAGAGCAATAGGACAGGGGACGGAAGGCACTCTAGTGCACTTGTACTCACCCCTTGCTGACCTCTTAGGAATCTGGATAGGTCAACCGTAGATAATCTAAGGGTAAAGTGTTGGGGGTTTGGGGATGACACTATGGAGTCCGATAATGAGTTCCATGCTTCGACAACTCGGTTACTGAAGTCATATTTTTTACAGTCAAGTTTGGAGCGGTTAATATTAAGTTTAAATCTGCAGGACGTTGCAGCATATGATCTTGTGGGCAATACTTAGATCTTGTTTAAGGCATCTTAGTTCTAAACTTTCTAGGCCCAGGATTGAAAGTCTAGTCTTGTAGGGTATTCTATTTCAAGCGGAGGAGTGAAGGGCTCTTCTGGTGAAGTGTCTTTGGACATTTTCAAGGGTGTTAATGTCTGAGATGCGATATGGGTTCCAAACAGATGAGCTGTATTCGAGGATGGGTCTGGCAAAAGTTTTGTACGCTCTGGTAAGTATCTGGGAGTTGCTCTGATTGGGAAAGACCAATTTCACTCCAAGCAAATGCTTAGCAGGGATTCAATTATCTGGTGAGTAGAGCAGCTTTCAGCACAAACATCACTTAGATGGTGACGATTATGCCTTTGGCCAGCAGCCCTTTCTCCTGCTGATGGTCCCTCCCTCCCCCACACCCCAACCCATAGTTTGTAGTCAAGTCATTGGAAAAGTGGTTTCTACTCCTAACGCCAAAACCTTTAACCTTAGACTATCTACAATTGACCTCTGTAAGGGGCGTGCATAAGCGCACCACTGTGCCTACCGTCCCTGTCCTATTGTCTTATTTTGTTACTTTTTATTATTAGTTATCTAATGTTTAATTTGTACAAATTATCACCCTATAATTGTTTGACAAAATAAATAAAAATAAAAAGCCAGTCAAGGAAAATCCAGGAGCATTTCTATATACAGTGGTACCTCTATCTAAGAACACCTCTACTTACAAAGTTTTCTAGATAAGAACCGGGTGTTCAAGATTTTTTTGCCTCTTCTCAAGAACCATTTTCCATTTACAAACCTGAGCTTCCGAAACTGAGACCGGAAAAGGCGGGGAGAAACCTCCATGGGGCTTCTCTAGGAATCTCCTGGGAGGAAACAGGGCTGGAAAAGGGAAAAATTGCTTCTTCTTACAAACTTTTCTGCTTAAGAACCTGGTCACGGAACAAATTAAGTTCATAAGTAGACGTACCACTGTTCCTGAATTTGGGGAGGGGGATTTCTCCATTGTTTTGAAAGGGAATTTCAAAATCCATATTCCATGTTGCACTATTTAAGGATGCTATTTGATATGTTTTCTGCATTCTTTTGTAAGATGATTACAGGATGCTTTTAGAAACCAGATTCCCCCAAGCTGAAATTTATCATCTATACTGCCAATCGATTACCAATATTAATAGAAGAGCATTTCTATAGCTCAGGATTGAACTATGGGATCTTAGGTGTGCTTGAATGTCCCTAAAGTGCTTTTATTCCAAAAGACAACAGAGGAGGAGGAAGAGGAGGAGGAGGAGGAGGAAGAGGAAGAAGAGGAGGAGAGGAGGAGGAGAAGGAAAAAGAGGAGGAGAAGGGTAAGGAGATTATTCTTTAGCTTCCTGGATAAAAAGCAAAAAATTTTCCAGGGGAAATAAAACCAGTTGCATTTTGGAAAAGCACTTTTTAGACAACCTGTGTTTCTCAAACTTTTGATATATGTGCACCCTTCTATAATTTTCGTAACACTTACTACCCCTCGTCAAAAAAAAATGGATGTATTTTAATGACAATCAAAATATATTTATTCTTTCTTTTTTTGGTACATACACAAAACAATAATAAACGAAGAATAAAATTATTCATAATAAAATATAAATAAAAGTTATATTATAAATAACATTTATTTGGATCAATGAGAAGGATGAAATTGTTTGTGCCCAGATGACCGATCGTCATAATTTGGTTCCCTGGTGGTTAATTTTAATCTGAGATGTAATTCCACGTCCAATCATCTGTTCCTTTTTTTCGACTTAATGTCTACAAATGCTGAAAAAGCAACTTCACCTAAATATGAAGCTGGAAAAGGCAAGGTGTATTTCAGAACTTTTTCTGAACACGCACCTCCACCAAACTCTTCCCGTACCCCTGCGGGGACGTGTACCACACTTTGGGAAACACTGATCTACATGATTGAAAATCTCCATAGACCTCTGAGGCCGGTGCTAGTGGTGACAAGCTAGCATTGATGATGTTACCTAGTTTGGTAAAGAAATGTCCACAAGGAAAGAATCAAGCTCAACCATCAACCAGGAGCCCATAATTATCAATGTGCCCAGCTGGAATGTCGATCAATGCCTTTGGAATTAAGTCAGTGGGGGAAAGAAGACTGTACATGTATTACTGACCTGGCTGAAATTTCAGATTTTTATTTTATTTTATTCATTTGTCCAATACACAAATACATAGGAAGAAAAATAGACATGTGGTAATACAGTGATACCTCGTCTTACAAACGCCTCGTCATAAAGACTTTTCGAGATACAAACCCGGAGTTTAAGATTTTTTTGCCTCTTCTTACAAACTATTTTCACCTTACAAACCCACCGCTGCCGCTGGGATGCCCAGCCTCCAGACTTCCATTGCCAGCGAAGCACCCATTTTTGCGCTGCTGGGATTCCCCTGAGGCTCCCCTCCACAGGAAACCCCACCTCCGGACTTCCGTGTTTTTGTGATGCTGCAAGGGAGTCCCAGCAGGGGAATCCCAACAGCGCAAAAATGGGCACTTCGCTGGCAACGGAAGTCCAGAGGTGGGGTTTCCCAGTGAGGGGAGCCTCAGTGAAATCGCAGCATTGCAAAAACACAGAGGTCTGGAGGTGGGGTTTCCTATGGAGGGGAGCCTCAGGAGAATCCCAGCAGTGCAAAAACGGGCGCTTCGGCTGGCAAAAGGGGTGAAGTTTGGGCTTGCATGCATTAATCGCTTTTCCATTGATTCCTATGGGAAACATTGTTTTGTCTTACAAACTTTTCACCTTAAGAACCTCGTTCTGGAACCAATTAAGTTTGTAAGACAAGGTATCACTGTATATATAAGGGTAAAAGTGAACTTAGAGGAGAGGACAGCTGAAAGGAAGAAAATATATATGATATGTGAAAGAAAGGAAAGACAATTGGACAGGGGACGAAAGGCACACCAGTGCACTTATGTACGTCCCTTACTGGCCTCTTAGGAACCTGGAGAGGTCAATCGTGGAGAGTCTAAGGGAGAAATGTTGGGGGCTAGGGGTTGACACAATTGAGTCCGGTAATGAGTTCCACCCTTCGATAACTCAATTGTTGAAATCATATTTTTTACAGTCAAGTTTGGAGCGGTTCGTATTAACTTTGAATCTTGCTCTTGTGTTGTTGCGGTTGAAGCTGAAGTAGTCATTGACCAGTAGGACGTTGCAGCATATGATCTTGTGGGCAATACTCAAATCGTGTTTTAGGCAAACTTTTTTTGTTTTGCAGCAAACTGTTGGCAAGGCCGCCTGACATCTGTTCGGGAAGCAGGAGAACAGAGCAGACCGAATCCCATGCTCTGCCTTTCTCCTGTGCTGAGCTTGGAAATAAAACGGATAATTTGGCTCCCTGACTCAGCTGCATCGCAAGTGGGAATCAAATTACAGAAGCCTGATTCATATATCTGCCACAAACAGGCTGAACAAAAGTGTCTCCTTATTATTAGACCAAAAAGCCCTCCTCCCTTTATCATGCCTTACTGCAATAACATGCCAGAATTTTTTTCCAATTTTTTTTTACCTAAATAATAAGTTTACCTAATTTCAATTCAAATGGCTTATCATTTATCTGGGAGACAGTCTGGCAATCTCACACTACTTACCAGAGCTTATAAAACTTTCGCCAGACCCATCCTAGAATACAGCTCATCTGTTTGGAACCCATACTGCATTTCTGACATTAATACCCTTGAAAATTTGTTTGTTTGTTTGTTTGTTTGTTTGTTTATCTATCTATCTATCTATCTATCTATCTATCTATCTATCTATCTATTTATTTATTTATTTATTAGATTTGTATGCCGCCCCTCTCTGTAGACTTGGGGCGGCTCACAACATACAATAAGACAATTCATAACAACTCTAATAAATTTAAAAAACATTTTAAAACCCCATTATTAAACCAGACACACACAGAGACACACCATACACAAATTATACAGGCCCGGGGGGGGAGGGAGGGGGAATACCTCAATTCCCCCATGCCTGATGGCAGAGGTGAGCTTTAAGGAGTTTATGGAAGGCAAGGAGGGTGGGGGCAGTTCTAATCTCTGGGGGGAGCTGGTTCCAAAGGGTCGGGGCCGCCACAGAGAAGGTTCTTCCCCTGGGACCCGCCAGACGACATTGTTTAGTCGACGGGACCCGGAGAAGGCCAACTCTGTGGGACCTAATCGGTCGCTGGGATTCGTGTGGCAGAAGGTGGTCCCGGAGATATTCTTGTCCGATGCCATGAAGGGCTTTATAGGTCATAACCAACACTTTGAATTGTGACCGGAAACTGATCGGCAACCAATGCAGACTGCGGAGTGTTGGGCATATCTGGGAAAGCCCATGATTGCTCTCGCAGCCGCATTCTGCACGATCTGAAGTTTCCGAACACTTTTCAAAGGTAGCCCCATGTAGAGAGCATTACAGTAGTCGAATCTCGAGGTGATGAGGGACACCCTACAAAACTAGACTTACAATCCTGGGTCTAGAAAGCTTAGAACTAAGACACCTCAAACATGATCTAAGTATTGCCCACAAGATCATATGCTGCAGCGTCCTGCCTGTCAAAGACTACTTCAGCTTCAACCACAACAACACAAGAGCCCACAACAGACACAAGCTTAATATTAACCACTCCAAACTTGACTGTAAAAAATACGACTTTAGTAATCGAGTTGTCAAAGCATGGAATTCACTACCGGACTCTGTAGTTTCATCCCCTAACCCCCAACACTTTACCCTTAGACTATCCATGGTTGACCTCAACAAGTTCTTAAGAGGTCAGTAAGGGGCGTACATAAGTGCACCAGACTGCCTACCGTCCCCTGTCCTATTGTCTCTCCTTTATCTCCTATATCTCCTCTTCTATACCTATATTTTTTCTGCTATTCTCTCATAGTTATATTTCACTCCTTTATTTTCTCCTCTATTCCCCCTTTAATACATTCTACCTGATTATATCCTCTGTAATCCTCATTATGTATTATTGTGTATTGGACAAAACAAATAAAAAAATAAAAAATAAATAAACAGTGAAGGGCAGGGAGACCTAGCCTGCTGTGGTCCATGGGATTGTGAAGAGTGAGGCATTCGATTGAATAACAACAACAACAACACAATACTGAACTGATTGGGCACCACCAGTGCCAGATCTCATATAGTGTATACAAAGAAAAGTGGCTGAAAGGGTTGTCTTAGAAACATAGACACATAGACGATTGACAGCAGAAAAAGACCTCAAGGTCCATCTAGTCTGCCCTTATACTATTTCCTGTATTTTATCTTAGGATGGATATATGTTTATCCCAGGCATGTTTAAGTTCAGTTACTGTGGATTTACCAACCACGTCTGCTGGAAGTTTGCTCCAAGCATCTACTAGTCTTTCAGTAAAATAATATTTTCTCATATTGCTTTTGATCTTTCCCCCAACTAACCTCAGATTGTGCCCCCTTGTTCTTGTATTCACTTTCCTATTAAAAACACTTCCCTCCTGAACCTTATTTAACCCTTTAACATATTTAAATATTTCTATCATGTCCCCCCTTTCCCTTCTGTCCTCCAGACTATACATATTACACATAGGCACACAAAAAATTGAGCCACCCCAAGTCCACAGAGAGGAGCGGCATACAAGTCCAATAAATAAATAAATAAAAATACATACTACTCAAAAAAAATAAAGGCAACACTCAAATAACACATCCTAGGTCTGAATGAATGAAATATTATCATTGAATACTTTGTTCTGTGCAAAGTTGAATGTGCACAACAGCATGGGAAATTGATTGTCAATCAGTGTTGCTTCTTAAGTGGATAGTTTGATTTCACAGAAGTTTCATTTTTTGGAGTTATATTATGTTGTTTAAGTGTTCCCTTTATTTTTTTGAGTAGTGTACATTACATATTATATAAACTGTATGTGTATGTACCAGTGTTCCCTCTAATTTTTTTGGGAGGTGGGCGGAAAAGTATAGTGTCTGAGCAGCAGTCCCTTTGGGACTGGGTGGCACAGAAATAATAAATAGATAGATAGATAGATAGATAGATAGATAGATAGATAGATAGATAGGTAGGTAGGTAGGTAGGTAGGTAGGTAGGTAGGTAGGTAGGTAGATAGATAGATAGATAGATAGATAGATAGATAGATAGATAGATAGACAGACAGACAGACAGACAGACAAACAAACAAATAAATAAAAAACCCACCCTGTTTTGCCTCAGAGAATTTCAAAATAAAATACTGTACTGTGTGTCTATAACAGTGAGCTCATAATAGGGCAACTCTATCAATATCAAAATACCACTTAAATAGTTGAGCTAGTTTCAAATTAGATTTTGATTTTCTTTCTCTCTTCCTTTATTTATTTATTTTATTTATTTTTATTATTTAGATTTGTATGCCGCCCCTCTCCACGGACTCGGGGCGGCTCACAGCAAAATGTAACAAATCGTATACTTACTCCCACTCTTTTTCTTTCTCTTTTCCTTCCTCTCTTTTTTCTATCTGTTTCTCTCTCTTCCTCTCTTCCTCTCTCTCTCCTTCCCTTTCACTCTTTCCCTCTCGGCTTCTGGGCAGGTTTGGAAAACTCTGAGTTGATGATGATTTTTAAGTGAGCGATTGCTCATTGCTAAGCTTAGAGGGAACTATGGTATGTACACACAAACATGCACACACATCTCTTCTAAAAGTATACACTTTCAACCTCATTTACTGCAATAGCAAAAACATAGCCAAAGCCCAGAAGGGGGGGGAAAGGGGGGGGGAATCAAAATTTTTCTACTGGTTCTGCGTACCTGATTGAACCCATAGGAGCCCATCACTGGATGTAAGGCTGAATCAACCTTGAGTCTGGTAAGATTCGATCTGCCAAACTGTTGGCAGCTGGTGATCAGCAGAAGTAAATGCACTCTAACCACTGCACCCCCGTGGTTCCTGGTCTGTAAGAAGACTCTTACATTTCTTTAGGAAATTCTGGAGTGACCCTAAAAGTACATTCCGTTGTGCGTGGCCTTTAAGACATTGTGCCAAGGCAGGGAAAGAAAGTGGATTATCTCTGAACACAGATGGGAGATCTTGTTAGAGGCTTATCAAGTACACAGACTTTGGTCCCTTATCCAAATATTCTGACGGGAAAAAAAATATTCAAAGAGATTCTGCCTTAAAAGAGCTTGGAGGTCTCTATCCCCATCTTCTATCTGAAATAATCCTTAGCCAATCCCCATAATGCCCTGCGGAAAGAAAATGAAATCCCTTTGATCTGAAAATAAAAATAAAGATAACAGGAATCCTCTCCAAATGTCTTAGATCCAAAACACAAATCTACCAATGTAGGTAAATTGCACTTTAAAAAAAAAAGATAGATACACTGGAATGTCTACTTACAAACTTAATTCATTCCATGACCAGGTTCTTAAATAGAAAAGTTTGTAAGAAGAAGCAATTTTTTCCCATAGGAATCAATGCAAAAGCAAATATTGTATGCAATTGGGGAAACCACAGGGAGTGTAGAGGCCCTGTTTCCTCCCAAGAGATTCCTAGAGAGGCCCCATGGAGGCTTCTCCCCACCTTTTCCGGCCCTGTTTCCTCCCAGGAGATTCCTAGAGAGGCCGCACGGAGGCTTCTCCCTGACTTTTCCGGTTACAGTTTCGGAGACTCGGGTTTGTAAGTGGAAAATGGTTCTTGAGAAGAGGCAAAAAAAATCTTGAACACCCGGTTCTTATCTAGAAAAGTTTATAAGTAGAGGTGTTCTTAGGTAGAGGTACCACTGTACTGGGATTAGTGCCATTGCAGAGAGAGAGAGAGAGTTATTGCAATCCTGAAGAAACCACCTGATCCATATCTACTTGGAATGGCAAGAAATCTTCTATTGGCAGCAGTGCCAAATAGAGAGGCATGCATAGTGCTAAATTTTCCATTTGAGTGAGCTTTGGATTTCCCTGTTGAGGGCTTCCAGAGCACATTTTTAGGTAGTAAAAGCATCTCTCTTTTTATTCCTTCTCTGCTGATATTGACAAATAAGAATGTATAGGAAGTGCCATATTTAATCCTGCTCCTGTCAACAGTGGTGTTCCTCAAGGCAGTGTTTTAGGACCAACACTCTTCATGCACTACATAAACAATCTTTGTGATCACATTATAAGCAACTGTGTTCTCTTTGCTGATGATGTTAAACTATTTAACAGCACCAACAATGCTGCTACCCTTCAAAAGGACCTTGACCATGTAGCAGAATGGTCAAACAACTGGCAACTTCGAATCTCAACCAATAGATGCTCTGTCTTACACATTGGCAAAAGGAATCAGAATACAAAATACAAACTTGGAGCAAATGAACTTGTAGATGACCCTCACTCTGTCAAAGACCTTGGAGTACTCATATCCAATGGCCTAAGTGCCAGAGCCCACTGTAACAACATTGCCAAAAAAGCACTAAGAGTTGTTAATCTAATCTTACGTAGCTTCTTCTCTGGCAATGTTGAACTGATAACCAGAGCATACAAAACATTTGTTAGACCTATTCTAGAATACAGCTCACCTGTCTGGAACCCGTATTGCATATCAGACATTAATACAATTGAGAGAGTCCTTCACTCCTCCACTCGCAACAAAATACCTAATTCCACCAGACTTGAAATACTGCAATTAGAAAATTTACAATTACATCACCTCTGATCTGATCGAACTGTAGTTCATGAAATCATATACCAATATGTCGTTCCTGTTAATGACCACCTTGAACCCCAGCAATACACAAGCACATAATAGATTCAAACTAAATGTAAACCGCTCTAAACTCGACTGCAGAAAATACAACTTCAGCAATAGAGTGATCAATGCCTGGAATGTACTACCTGCCTCTGTGGTTTCTTCCCCAAATCCCAAAAACTTTAACCTTTGACTGTCTACAGTTGACCTCTCTCTATTTCTAAGTGGTCTGTAAGGGGTGTGCATAAGCGCACCATTGTGCCTACCATCCCTGTCCTACTGTTCTATTGTTCTCTTTTATCATTACTTTTTACTTATGTTATACATACCACTATCCTATACATGTTTGACAAATTAAATACCTACCTACCTACCTACATACATACCTACATACATACATACATACATTTCCAGAACTGATGATCTTGCAAGACAGCGAAGTCATTTAAGAATGGCTTGTCTAGAACGATAGAGCCAAAACTGTTTGCATGGATTAACACAGCTTTTTGATAGGGGTGCCTTAAAGGAATTGGATTTTTTTTTGCAGTGACTTACAGTAGCTTTCCTAAAAAAAGTCATGATAAGAGCAAACTGCATTTTCCTTTTACCGGTATATTTATTTTCAGGCAACCATAACTTATACCACTGAAATCTTTGGGTTATTTTATGTTGGGTTGTGTTTATAGTTGGAGTAAAGAAGGAAGAAACATTTGCATTTTCCCAAAGATGCTTTTTCAAGAGACAACTGGTCTTTCTGTTTTTTGTTTTTGTTTTAAATACATTTTGCTTCTCATCCATGAAGCTTCTTTAGCTTCTACATCTGAAGACATCACCCAAAATTTTCTTTTTGGGGCACAGTTTTTTATTCTACAACTAAATTGATTATAAACTAAAAGGCCCTTAGTTTTCATTGTGCAGCAAATATTCTTTGTTGTTTTGTTTGGTTTAGCTGACAGTTCAGTTTTCAGTGGACATTTCACACTGGGCAACATGCCATTCAATGGAAAGTAATAATGCATCTTTGCAATCTTCAGTAAGAAGACAATCTTGCGTTGAGTCTCAATACCATTTTGTGACAAATCCAACTTTCCATCTTTGTTCATTTTTGGATAATACATTCTAAATGAAGCACTTAGATTTTTAACAGAATAACAGAAGAGTTGGAAGGAGAACCTACACCATTTTAGACAAATGGTTGCCCAAACTTGTTCTGTCGGGCTCTCTGGTAGAATCCTCCCAAAAATTCACAGGTACAAATTTCAGACACACACACGTTTGAAAATTCAAAACAATGTTCTTTATAATGAAAATTCACTTAAATCAAGCCCTCTTTTGGAATAGCAAAGAGCACTCATCTCCAAACAAACTGTTAATTTGTACAAGTCCCTTATCAGTTCTGAGATACTTAGCTTGCAGCTGTGAGGCAATTCACAGGACTTCTTCTTTCACAAAGTGAAACACACTTTGCCGTGGTTTAGTTTCAAAGCGGGGGAAAAATCAGCACACAAAAGGTCAAAGTCAGTAAAGCAGTCACGAAACACAACGATCAGATAATCCTCCACAATGGCCAAACCCACAGGCTGCTATTTATAGCAGCCTCACTAATTACCACAGACCCACCCAACCACAGGTGGCCTCATTTTCTTTTATAATAATCTCTCAGTTGTTGTTGCCTATGCATCGCTCTCCGCATGTGTGGCTGTATCATTAACTCTTGTTCTGAATTCAAGGAGGAGCTAGATAATTGATCTCCTTCTGAGCTGTCTGCCACACTCTCCTCCTCCCCTTCACTCATGTCTTCTTGGTCAGAGGAGCCTTCATCAGCAGACTCCACCTGGGGCAAAACAGGCCTGCAGCATGTGGATGTCTCCCCCACATCCACAGTCCTTGGGGCAGGAGCTGGGCCAGAGCCAACCACAACAAAACTCTTGTTAAAAACCTCCAGTGTTGGAGCATTCACAACTTCTGGAGGCAAATCATTCAACTGATCAATTGTTCTAACTGTCAGGAAATTTCTCCTTAGTTCTAGGTTGCATCTCTCCTTGATTGGTTCCCATCCATTGCTTCTTATTCTGCCCTAAGGTGCTTTGGAGAATAGGTTGACTCCCTCTTCTTTATGGAAACCCTGAGATATTGGAAAACTGCTATCATGTCACTCCTAGTCCTTTAATAGGACAGCTGCCTTGGAAAAATATTATGATAAATATTGGGATTCAGTTAACAATTTCAATATTGCACAAATATTGAAATAAAGACTGTTATAAGTGATCCATTCTTCAAATTTTCAAGAAAGATTGCCCATGATTGTTCCACATTGAACCTCAAAACAAGCAGATGATTTTCTAAGTGTTTTTAGTTTTTCCAATGCAATATTTAATTTCAAGTTGAACTGCTATAATTTCAGAACACAAGTTAACATTCTCCAATGATGCTTGCTTTAATTTTATAAGAACGTGACAGGCTTCTAAGTTGTTGACAAATTTGGCATGTTAAAAGACTTTTGCCATCCAGCTAAATACCCTATAATTGAACATTGGCAGAAAAGCCACCGATTCCAGTGGCATTTATTCAGAACTGCCAAAACAGAAACAAATTAAGAATTTTTCCTGCAGCAAGAGTAAAGTTAAAAGAATGCACCACACCAAGGAGGAATTTTTTTATATATGATTTGGAGTAGAAAGTCCGATGCTGGAGAAAACTATTCATAACAATGACAATGACAATGTGTTAGAGTGATCAAAAGGAATCTTAAGATGGGAGAAAAAAAATCAATAGGAGTCCGGTCGCACCTTTTCCAAGTAACAAATGTTATTAAGAGGCATAACCAAAAACCCTTTTCATAAAATGTGTTAGCTGGAAAAGCTGCTAACAGACTTTCAGATTTATTTATTTATTTTTGCTAACGTAGATGACAGCAATGTAATTCTCTTCCTACAAAAGACTCAAGGAGCAAAATCTGCCTTCTTAAATGTATGACTATATTTCGGGCAAGTGTTAACTCACGGAAAGAGTAGTCAAAAAAGGATTATTTATTTAACTATAGAATTGATACCACTGCCTGTCCCATCTATAAGCCTTAGATGGCTCACAAAACAGCAATCACACAGAGATTTTTTAAAAAAATAATGTTTTCCATTGTTTATCTCTCCCAACGCACCAGACTAAATGGATCCCCCACAACTCATCTTCACACACACACCCATTCATTGGGTGGGAGAGAGATCAGGAGACATCTGGGAGGCTAAAAGGATAGGAAACCTTTGAATTTCAGATGAGGAGCTAATCTAAAGGGATGGGAGGCCACCAAGAGAGCTGAACTGAAAGAGAAGAAAAGAGAAGGGAAGAGAAGGGAAGAGAAGAGAGGAGAGGAGAGGAGAAGACAAGAGAAGAGAAGAGAAGAGAAGAAAAGAGAAGAGAACTGAAAAGAGCAACAAAGATGATTAGGGGGCTGGAGGCTAAACGAATGAAAAGAAGGAACAGAGGAGACATGATAGCAGTGTTCTAATATCTCAGGGGTTGCCAGCAAAGAAGAAGGAGTCAACCTATTCTCCAAAGCACCTGACGGTAGAGTAAGAAGCAATGGGTAGAAACTATACAAGGAGAGTAGTATCTTAGAATTAAGGAACTATTTCCTGACAGTCAGAATGGTTGATCAGTGGAACAGCTTGCCTCCAGAAGTTGTAAATGCCCCAACACTAGAAGTTTTTAAGCAGATGTTGGATAACCATCTGTCTGAAGTAGTGTAGGGTTTCCTGCCTAAGCAGGGGCTTGGGCTAGAAGACCTCCAAGGTCCCTTCTAACCAGTGATGGGCTACCAAAAGTTTTACTACCACACTGTGGCCGTGGCTTATGCATTTTGTTTCAACATCTTCCAGTGCAAATTGGGTGCTCTGGGGTGGAGCTCCAAATTTTGCTACCGGAACTGCGTTCCTCACCATTCCCGTAAGAGCCCATCACTGCTTCCAACTCTGTTACTATTATTATTAGAACTGGAGCGTATCCACTCAATCTCCCTGTTTCTAAGAGATCTGTAAGAGTGTGCATAAGTGCACCACTGTGCCTACCACCCTTGTCTTATTGTTCTATTGTCCTCTTTTATTGTTACTTTTTAGTTATGTTATGTTTATGCAAACTACTACTATCCTATACATGTTTGACAAATTAAACAAACAAACCACTGCAAACTGGCCTGCAGAAAATATGACTTCAGCAATAGAGAGATCAATGCCTGGAATTCACTACCTGACTCTGTGGTTTCTTCCCCAAACTCCCAAAACTTTAACCTTAGATGTCTACTGTCGACCTCACTCCATTTCTAAGAGGTCTGTAAGGGGTGTGCGTGCCTAACGTCCCTGTCTTACTGTCCTATTATCTTCATTTATCAGTACTTACTTTGTTTATGTTTATGTTTATACCTATACCTGCTATCTTGTACATGTTTGAAAAACAGACAAACAAACAAACAAACAATATCCAATCTAGTAGTATGGCAAAAGAAAATTAGGGAGAGTAAGTCCAGTACTGTTATCATGTCACCACTAATTCTTCTTTTCTTTATACTAGCCAGACTCAAAATCTGCGGTGGTTCTTCATATGGTTTAGTCTCCAGGCCTTTGATCAACTTAGTAGGTCTTTTCTGAACTTTCTCCAAAGTCTCATTATCTTTTTTGTAGCACGGTGACCAAAATAGGTTGCAGCATTCCAGATGTGGTCTTACTAGGGTTTCCTAAAGCAGCACTAATTCTATGCCTCTGTTCTGTATAATATTAATGTTTGTATAATAATAATATTTTAATATTATCTATCTATCTATCTATCTATCTATCTATCTATCTATCTATCTATCTATCTATCTATTTATTTGACTTGGGTAATTCCGTGTGAAGTGGGCCAGTGGTCCCCACCATACCATCTCAGAATTTGATGAAATTTGGCACATAGTTTCTTTATGATATAAAAATATGCTATGCAAAATTTTAGTTCAAAAGACTAAAAATTGGGAGTTCTAGGAGACCTCAAATAAAGTTTGCAAAATACTGAGTCGGCAAAAATGACATTTTGGGCCAAATTCTAGAAGCTGTAAGGGCAGCAGTTTCAGTAGTATGTTGGAGATATTTGGAGAACCTGCACACCTTGCAAGGCTTTATAAACTGGCAAAACCCCATGTACCTAGTCCTCTTACTTTTTCCATGGTTCAGGCTCAAACTTTGCAAACAAAATCCTGAAAAATGAATTTACAGCAATCTTCAGGCTGCTGTAGTTTCAAGTTGATTTTTGGCAACCTAGTCTTTTGAACTAAAATTTTGCACAGCATAGTTTTATATCATAAAGAAACTATGTGCCAAATTTCATCAAAATCTGAGATGGTAAGGTGGGGATGATCTTTAAAATTGGTCCATTTCACATGGAATGACTCACTTATATACTGCCCCTCTCCGTGGACTCGGGTGGCTTACAACATTTTGATAAAAAGATACAATATATAAAACATTTCTAAGCCAATTAATAGAATAATTAAGTTAAAAATTATCTTAAAAACTAAACATTTAAAATCAAACTATCAGATACATACTATCACATTGAATACATTCATGGGGCAGAGACTGGGGTCTTATGACCCCAAGCCTGACGACATAAGTGTGTTTTCAAATTCTTATGGAAGGCAAGGAGGGTGGGGTCAGTGTGAATATCTGGGGGGAGTTGATTCCAGAGGGCCGGGGCTCCCACAGAGAAGGCTCTTCCCCTAGGCCCCGCCAGTCGGCATTGTCTAGCTGATGGGACCCTGAGGAGACCAACTCTGTGGGACATGACCGGACGCTGGGATTCATGCGGCAGAAGACGGTCTTGGAGATAATCTGGTCCTATGCCATGTAGGGCTTTATAGGTCATAACCAACACTTTGAATTGTGTCCGGAAACCAATCAGCAGCCAATGCAGTCCGCAGAGTGATGACGAGAAATGGGCATATTTTGGAAGGCCCAAAAACGCTCGCACGGCTGCATTTTGGATGATTTGATTCAATATTACTTATTGATTAATATTAATAATAATACGGATGCTTCCAGGTGTTACTATTGAGCAAAAGAATGAGAAGAAAATGTCTGAGGATACAAAGTTCTAGCTACCTAGACTGGTGTTTCTCAACTTTAAGACACGTGGGCTTCGACTCCCAGAATTCCCCCAAAATACCCTGAATAGAAACATAGAAGTCTGCCCTTATACTATTTTTTGTATTTTATCTTAGGATGGATATATGTTTATCCCAGGCATGTTTAAATTCAGTTACTGTGGATTTATCTACCACGTCTGCTGGAAGTTTGTTCCAAGGATCTACTACTCTTTCAGTAAAATAATATTTTCTCAAGTTGCTTTTGATCTTTATTTATTTTTATTTATTTATTTATTTATTTTGTCCAATACATAATACACATTGAAGAGAAAGATATGTAATAATATAAGTAAAGGAAAGAATAGAAGAAAAGATATAAAAGTATAGGTGAACATAAGAAAGGAAGAAAAGATAAATTTTCAATTTTGACAACTTGTTGCCTGTTTGACAGGAATGCAGTAATCCAGCTGTGGAGGAATCCAGAGATGCCATAGGATTTGAGTTTTAGGAGTAGTTTGTCATGGACCACTGAATCGAAGGCTTTGCAAAAGTCAATATAAATTGCATCAATGGATTTTCCTTGGTCTAGGTGGGTAGTCCATATGTTTTTGCAGTGAAGTAGTTGAAGGTTGCAGGATAATTTCTTTCTGAATCCAAATTGTTTGTTAGAGAGTAGGTTATTAGATTCTAAGTAAAGGGTGACTGATTGATTTATAATTGATTCCATGACTTTACATGAGATGCAGCATAGCGAAATTGGTCTGTAGTTGTCAACGAGAGAAGGGTCTCCTTTTTTGAAGATGGGGATGACTACTGCTTTTGACCATAGCTTGGGGAGTATGCTGGTCCTGAAGGAATCCTTTCCCCAACTAACTTCAGATTGTGTCCCCTTGTTCTTGTGTTCACTTTCCTATTAAAAACACTTCCCTCCTGAACTTTATTTAACCCTTTGACATATTTAAATGTTTCGATCATGTCCCCCCTTTTCCTTCCGTCCTCCAGACTATACAGATTGAGTTCATGAAGTCTTTCCTGATAAGTTTTATGTGGGGTAGATCTAGAAAAATGAAATATTCTGCATTTTAATTATACCATTAGTTTTCAGCATAAAATATCATTTTTGTTCTTTCTTTCTTTTTTTAAAAGAAATCCTGTCATAACAACTGCCAAATAATATAGTATATTTTTCTTTGTCATAGGGGGAAAAAAGTCTTCGGCACAATTGCAAGAAGGACTTTTTTTCAGCTTTCTCACCTTGTCAAGGAATACAACGCACTTTATTTACTACTATTATGCCTTTGCTATGGATTTTGCCTAAAAACCAGTCTACTCTAAATCTAAAAATCTAAAAAACCTCTACGGACAAAAGAATACCTTATTCCACCAGACTTGAAATTTTGAGCTTGGATAGCTTAGAGCAGTGTTTCCCAACCTTGGGAACTTGGAGATATTTGGACTTCAACTCCCAGAATCCCCCAGCCAGCAAATGCTGGCTGGGGAATTCTGTGAGTTGAAGTCCAAATATCTCCAAGTTCCCAAGGTTGGGAAACACTGGCTTAGAGCTACGTCGCCTTTGATTTTGACAGAAAAGCAACCATATGGCTCTTCCCAGGTAAAAGCTGATTTGGAGGTGAGCCTGTAGCATAGAGCTTAAAATCCTGTCTTGCATGCAGAAGCCTACAGGTTCAAATCCCATTAAGGGTATGTCCAGCTGACGAGAGCATAACAAGCGCGAAATAGATGTATACTAGGTTCCCTTCCTTTTCACTTATCAGCAAAAATATGTCACCAAATCCAGCTGAATTAGTCATCTGTGTTTGCTTCTGGAAATTAATTATCTGCAACAAACTCTGATAGATTGCATCATATGATCAATGGCTAAATGGGGAGGCTAAATGGGGAGGCTAAATGGGGAGGTGGAGGGGGAAGGGAGGAGAATTGAGAAGACGGCAACAGCAAAGGCCATCTCTGCAAAGAAGCTAAAGAAATAATGGACCGCCAGGTTAGCTGCTGCAAGAAGATCACACAGATTGACCGTAAACAACGGCAAGAAAAAAGGGGCAACAATGGCGCATTAAAAGATCTGCAAGAAATGCCGTTTACCTGCAAGCAAGAAATGGTGGGACCATAAAATAGAGAGCATCATAGAAAATGAAAAAGATAAAGTGCTTGGGGACATCACATTCAAACCAACAAGCAATAACTTTTTCTTGAGGATAGTAACAGTAGACAGGGAAGTAACGTGAGGTTTGCTAATTATGAACACCTATGTTTACATCATCTGTTACCTATGATTATGTTTCAATTTCTCCTTCTTTCATGAAATATATAGATATCAGTGCATCTATTTGTCTGCAGGAGTCCCAGCTCTTACTGACCGGCAAGTTTCATTGTTACTCTCTACTAAGAATGTTTCCCAAGCCCTAAGTCTTTGCAGGATTTTTTCATAGCTCTAACTTGCTCCAAATGTTTCTTTATTTCTTTATATTTCTTTATATTTATTTATATTTATTAGATTTGTATGCCGCCCCTTTCCGTAGACTCTGGGCGGCTCACAACATAATAAAACAATTCATAACAAATCTAATAATTTACAATTTAAAATAGTTAAGAAAACCCCTTTTTTTAAGCAAACATACCTACAAACATACCATACATAAATTATATAGGCCCGGGGGAGATATCTCAATTCCCCCATGCCTGACAACAAAGGTGGGTTTTGAGGAGTTTATGAAAGGCAAGGAGGGTGGGGGCAATTCTAATCTCTGGGGGGAGCTGGTTCCAGAGAGTTGGGGCCGCCACAGAGAAGGTTCTTCCCCTGGGGCCTGCCAACCAACATTGTTTAGTTGACAGGACCAGGAGAAGGCCGACTCTGTGGGACCTAATCGGTCGCTGGGATTCGTGCAGCAGAAGGCGGTCTCGGAGATATTCTGGTCCGATGCCATGAAGGGCTTTATAGGTCATAACCAACACTTTGAATTGTGACCGGAAATTGATCGGCAACCAATGCAGACTGCGGAGTGTTGGTGTAACATGGGCATTTTTGGGACAGCCCATGACTGCTCTCGCAGCTGCATTCTGCACGATCTGAAGTTTCCGAACACTTTTCAAAGGTAGCCCCATGTAGAGAGCATTACAGTAGTCGAGCCTCGAGGTGATGAGGGCATGAGTGACTGTGAGCAATGAGTCCCGGTCCAAATAGGGCCACAACTGGTGCACCAGGCGAACCTGGGCAAACGTCGCCCTTGCCACAGCTGAAAGATGTTTCTCTAATGTGAGCTGTGGATCGAAGAGGACACCCAAGTTGCGGACCCTCTCTGAGGGGGTCAATAATTCCCCCCCCAGGGTGATGGATGGACAGATGGAATTGTCCTTGGAAGGCAAGATCCACAGCCACTCCGTCTTATCCGGGTTGAGTTTGAGTCTGTTGACACCCATCCAGGCCCCAACAGCCTCCAGGCACCGGCACATCACTTCCACTGCTTCGTTTATTGGACATGGGGTGGAGATGTAAAGCTGGGTATCATCAGCGTACTGATGATACCTCACCCCATGCCCTTGGATGATCTCACCCAGCGGTTTCTTTCCAGCCGTAACCAGGTGCTAACAATGTTCCCAGATCTTACCGGTTTGCAAGATCTTTCATTGTTATATTCTGTGAAGAGTGTTTTCCAAGCTGTAAATCTTTACAGGGTTTTTTTTTATTGCTCTACTTGCTCAGAGTTTTTCTTTCCAGCCCTAACCAGGTTCTAACAATGTTCTCAGCTCATACTGGCTTGCAAGCTCTTTCATTGTTACTCTCTCCAAATAAGCCCTAACCAGGGGATAAAATAATGTGCTGAAACTGACCAGACTAAGGATGCTAGCCAGATGAATACCTGGTAAGCGTATTCTTTTCCCTATTTTCCTCCCCCCAAATTAAGGTGCCTCTTATACTCTGAAAAATACGGTAAGTAGATTTCACCGCTGGTCCATACTGAATAAATAAATGAACTTTGATTATTGGCTTTTGGGTCCTGCATAAAATTCCATATTATCCATATTAGTCTATGAAAATAAAACTTGGGTTTGTTCTTGGCTGAGCTTGACCTAGTATTCTAAGTTCCTTGTGGCCTATTTATTTTACTTTATTGGAACAAAATGTTAAGAGTTCTCCTTGGGTTTTCTGTCACTGTCACAGGACTTGCTGAATAAAGGACTTTAATGCCTTCGGATAGTTTGTTTAATAATGGCATTAGACAGTGATGAAAAATTTGTTGCTATAGAAGGTGCACTCTTAATTTACATTTATGCCAAGCAATCTGCTCCATGGTATCAACACGAGACCATTTGATTATGTCAGCTATTTCAGAAATAGATCATACATCTATATGGAGTAATTGGCTGATGGCTCATCAGTTTGTTCAAAATTGGCCATTTCAGAAAACCTAAAACATCAATCCCTTTCTAACAGATTGCTAGTGGCAAAGTATATTGTGTTTTGGGTTTTTTTTTGCTGAAATCAGAAGGCATAAAAATAACTTTTGCTCACCAAGCTATAACTTTTAGCTGATGGAGAAATAGTTAATGCGGCTCTTGTTCCTTTTTTTTCTCACCCCCACCAAAAGTTTTTTGGGTCTGCAAAACAATCTTCGAAGGCATTCTACATGCTCCATGTATTTATACAATATTCACGTAGTTTGAGTTTTCATTAATAAAAGTTTGCAGAGGCTTCCTGTGTGAACTTATCTGCTGTTGGGCAAAATCTTTTGAACATGAGATTTTTTTTAAATCACCACCAGCAAAAAAGAAACACAAGTGGTTAATTCTAATAAAAGCACTAAACTTTAGCATCAAACCTGTCAAGTGATAAAAGAAACCCCCTTTGGTAAATATTTGGTAATGATTTATCTCAAAATTGCAATTCGGTCAAAGTTTGTTTCATTTTTAAAAGAAAGAATAAAAATCAAATACCTGTACAGTATTTTATTACCTCTGGGGGAAAAAACCCCCCACCACAGTTGACATTGGTCCTCAAGAGGCAACGCTACCAGTTGCTCATCAAACTGTTGCACAAATTTATCAATCCATATTATAAATACTTTTCTGTGGATTTAAATTACATTAAATATTTATTTATTAGACATTCATGAAAAATTAAGGATCTGGGGAAAAGGAACCCTAAATCTGAGTATTGCATTGGCAGTTCTGTGATAGCAAAAACTTCAGAAGAGAAGGATTTAGGGGTAGTGATTTCTGACAGTCTCAAAATGGGTGAGCAGTGTGGTCGGGCGGTAGGAAAGGCAAGTAGGATGCTTGGCTGCATAGCTAGAGGTATAACAAGCAGGAAGAGGGAGATTGTGATTCCCTTATATAGAGCGCTGGTGAGACCACATTTGGAGTACTGTGTTCAGTTCTGGAGACCTCACCTACAAAAAGATATTGACAAAATTGAACGGGTCCAAAGACGGGATACAAGAATGGTGGAAGGTCTTAAGTATAAAACGTATCAGGAAAGACTTAATGAACTCAATCTGTATAGTCTGGAAGACAGAAGGAAAAGGGGGGACATGATCGAAACATTTAAATATGTTAAAGGGTTAAATAGGGTACAGGAGGGAAGTGTTTTTAACAGGAAAATGAACACAAGAACAAGGGGACACAATCTGAAGTTAGTTGGGGGAAAGATCAAAGGCAACATGAGAAAATATTATTTTACTGAAAGAGTAGTAGATCCTTGGAACAAACTTCCAGCAGACGTGGTAGGTAAATCCACAGTAACCGAATTTAAACATGCCTGGGATAAACATATATCCATTGTAAGAGAAAATACAGGAAATAGTAAAAGGGCAGACTAGATGGACCATGGGGTCTTTTTCTGCCGTCAGTCTTCTATGTTTCTATGTTTCTATGTTTCTATCTCCAGTTCTCTAATACAGTATATGGATAAATTTGACTTGGCCATCTTTTTTTTCCCCACACAGCAGATAGAAAATGTACTTTTCATACCTATTCTGTGAAAATATATTTCCTCTGCAAGTAAAAGCAAAATTTGGAGAAGTTTCTAGCCCAGTGGCTTACTGAAACCTAATTTCCTATTAATTAATTTAAAAAAAGACGAATCCCCTGGGGGGGGAAAACCTATCAACAAAAGACCAGCCTACAGTAAATTGTGTTTGCAATGTATATACCGATGTAATACTCTACTGGAAACTAAGCCAAAGTAGATAGATAAATGTTCAAGGCACTCATCTATCTAACACAGATCTCAGTTCCTGTAGCAATTATGTTGGATGTTCATCCTCCAGCTACATTGAGACATCTTGGAATGAATGAGTTGCCAAATCTCTTTGCTCGTTTACTTGACTGATTAAAGGAATGCCAGTAACTGTCTACATCAGATGTGTTGAATGATTCTCTTCCTCTGAATGGTTCCCCTTAGTAGCTAGGATTCCCTACTGATGAGGGAACCATTCCCTACTGATTCCCTATGATCAGTTACTCTCTGCTTGGTTTTCCAAGATGGAAAAGGAAGGATTTAGAGATAACCTTAGACTATCTACAATTGATCTCTCCTCCTTTTTAAGAGGTCTGTAAGGGGCGTGCATAAGCGCACCATTGTGCTTACCGTCCCTGTCCTATTGTCTACTTTTTATCATTACTTATCTAATGTTTTATATGTACAAATTATCACCCTATAATTGTTTGACAAATAAATAAATAAAATAAATAAATAACATTTTCTTTCAGCCAGCCTCCCTCGGTCGTAAGGCACTATGATGGGAATGAGGTTCTTGCTACTCTTTATAGAGGTGAGTTGGCAAAAATGTTATTTATTTATTTATTTAATTGGATTTGTATGCCGCCCCTCTCTGAGGACTCGGGGAGGCTCACAGCATATATAAAAAAGAATAGTAATATTAGTACTACAATATTAAAAACAATTAGAAAGAGAAGACTAACCTAAAAAATTAACTTATTAACCAAACATTCAGCAATCATACTTAAGGAATTCAGTGGTCAGGGGAAGATCTAAGAGTCCCAAGCCTGGCGGCAAAGATGAGTTTTTAAGCTCTTTCAGAAGGCAAGGAGGGAGGGGGCAGTGCAAATCTCTGGGGGGAGTTGATTCCAGATGGCCGGGGCTCCCACAGAGAAGGCTCTTCCCCTAGGTCCTGCCAACCGACATTGTTTGGTCGACGGGACCCTAAGGAGGTCAACTCTGTGGGACCGCACTGGTTGCTGGGATTCGTGCGGCAGAGGGCAGTCTCGGAGATATTCTGGCCCTGTGCCATGCAGGGCTTTATAGGTCATAACCAACACTTTGAATTGTGCCCGGAAACTGATCGGTAGCCAATGCAGTCCGCAGAGTGATGGTGAGATGTGGGCATTTCTTGGAAGGCCCAAGACTGCTCGCGCAGCTGCATTTTTGATAAGTTGAAGTTTCCGAACACTCTTCAGAGGTAGCCCCATGTAGAGAGCATTGCAGTAGTCTAGTCTTTCATTGCATAATCATTTCTTGACCAGACTGAATACTCCTTGGCTTCTTAAGAGAAGAAAATATTGAGAGAGGGGGAAAAAAATCTCTGTTCAGTTGTAAGTTAGCAATGGGAATTGGGAAGTTGAAACCGCTGGGCAATGAAACAGATGCATAGCAAAACAAGAAACAAAAATCCCTCCAAAACACATGCAGATACTGAAACCAACAGCAGCATCCATCATCACCTTCCAAAATAATCCAAAGTCTATATAACAGATATAAAAATTTTGTTATTACAGTTTGCAAACAATAGATAAAAGACCAGAGTATTTTTTCCCCTAGCCTTGCTTGCATTGAAGGCATTTTTTTAAGTCTGTACCTTTCAACACCATATTGGATTAAAAAATGAGGTTGTACAATGTTGTATACTTATCGCTTTGAAGCAAACGTGTTTTTAACTTCTTTGTAGTATCATCTCCTAACCCCCCAAATTTTACCCTTAGACTATCTACTGTTGACCTCTCCTGATTCCTAAGAGGTCAGTAAGGGGCGTGCATAAGTGCACCAGCGTGCCTTCCGTCCACTGTCCTAATGTTTGTTTTATTTTTTACTAGTATCATGTATATGAATATTCTTAATATCTTTACATACCTCCAATATGTACTTGACAAAACAAACAAACCAACAAACAAACTGACTAATTTATTAACTACCTAACAAACAAAATAACTGACAATACCCAGTTTAAGCTTTCCCACGTAGCCTACATCGGAAACATGACCAGGTGAGCTAATTCTACTTTATTGTAAGGCTACATTAGCATTTATATCATATCTTTCTTCCAGGAACTCAAGGTAACTTACAAGGGGATCTTCCCAACAATTACAATCATTTTGTGAGATAGGTTGGCCTGAGAGAGAATAATTCCAACCCAGCCCTGGGTTCTTGCCAGTTTGGACCAGTTCTTAGAACCAGTAGCAGTGGAATTAACGTAAAATTTGGAATTAATGTAAAAAAATTAGAGACAGGATGGTAGAAACCTGGTTGATAAAATGAGAAAGGGAGGCAGCATTAGATAATTATGTAACACAGATTTGAAGGGGTTTAAGATTTCTGAATATGAATGTTAGACTTGGAGAAGATATATATATATAACTTTTTCTACAGTTTTTGTGTTGTTTTTTAGACTAAAGTAAGTCTTTGCTTCTTATTAGCTTAATTGTTAGACAGATGGGGTTATGTTATGATTGATGAAAGGCAAATAGAATTTTAGGATGTTTTATTAACTTTCTATATAAGAAGACTTTATATATACATTGTTAGGCATTGACGTTTTATGTGTATTATATGTGTGCTATATATGTATTCATTTAGACATGTATATGAATCGGTATGAATGACTAGTACATGTATTGTTGAACTGTCTTTAAGTTTTAATTAGGATGTTAGATATTAGTTCATTTTTTCTTTGACTTCTCTTTTATTGTTATTGTCTCTTGTAATTTTATACTGTTGTAAGCCGCCCTGAGTCTTTCGGGGGCATAGAAGTCTGATTGAAAGAATGAATGAATGAATGAATGAATGAATGAACGAACGAACAAATGTTAGACAATGATATATATGTTTCCATTTATATATGTTTTAATAAAATTAATTTTTAAAAAAAATTATCCACCACCACCACCCCAAAAAAGAAACAGTAGCAGTGGCGACTGGTTCTTATTAATGGACTGTGTGATTCTAGCATTATCCCGATAGGTTGGGATTCTGGTACTTGTCATTTTTAGTTGATCTGAGAAGGTTGCAGTACAGACTTGGATTTTTTCCAAAGTTTTAGAGTGATTCCACTATGCCAGTGTTTCTCAGCCCTGCCCGCTTTAACAAGTATGAAGTTCAAGACCAACAATTCCGCAGGCAGCATTGTACATTGGGTTCTTGAGCTGGTGAACTGAAGCCCACACATTTTAAAATTGCGTTATGCCAGATTATGATAGATTCAGAAGTCAGCTGTTCTATTCTGAGTAAGTGAATATCTTCAGTTCATTGAATGAATCTATTCTAGACCCAATATCAATAATCATTATTTCTTCTTCTTCTTCTTCTTCTTCTTCTTCTTCTTCTTCTTCTTCTTCTTCTTCTTCTTCTTCTTCCTTCTCCTCCACCTTGAGTAATTTCAAAGGGGAGGTAAGACGTTTCATCAGCAGCATTTCAATATTGTCTGAAGCCTCCCAGAAGGATCTCCACTGCTTTCTCTTCCACCTATAATCTAAATTTGGCGCACTAAGAAACTGCAGTATGAATCAGGAACTTTTGATTTTGAATGATAGAGAACTGCAGTAAATTCACCCAAAGCCTTCAGGCAAGCTCTTGCCCTCAATATAACATTTCTCCATCTATGGGCAATTATAGAATAATTATTAAGAATTATTAACTAATTTTGATGGGGTGCCTGGAATGTTCCAAAATTTATTGGAAAGTTACTTCTAGAGTAGTGGTTCTCAACCTTTCTAATGCCGCAACCCCTTAATACAGTTCCTTGTCTTGTGGTGACCCTCAACCATAAGTCTAACACCAATTCTCCCAACAGAGCTTTGAGCTGATTGGCAGGAAGGTCACAGGAACACTCCCCACTGTAAACGCCTGATTGGTTGGATTGTAAAAATATGTTCCAAGACACCAGGATAGAAGCTTTAGTTCCTAACACTATGGGAAATTTGTCTTTACCCATGGTCTTAGGCAACCCCTGTGAAACAGTTGTTCGACCCCCAAAGGGGTCCTGACCCCCCAGGTTGGGAGATACTAGAGAGATACTACAAAGCTTCTATTTCGTCTTCACTAAGGGCAAAGGAAGAAGAGCACCAGGAGTTTCTATCTACTTGGAAAGTTATTATAAAGAAATGAAGAAGCATATAAGGTTCAATGACAGATATTTAAAGAAGCAATAATAAGATATTTAAAGAAGCAATTAATAAGGACCAAGTTGATGGGCACTAATCTATTTTGGTGGGGAAATTAAATGCAAAATGTATGGAGCCAGAGTTCTCAAGGCACTTCCCAGACTAACAAACTCTCTTCCAATCCCATTCAGCTTCAAGAATAGGAAGATAAGAAATGGCTTTGAGATCTCCTCTGGAAAGGGCCTTTAGAAGACCTCCTCCTCCTGGGAAATCTGATGTAAAAGAAATACAGTGATACCTTGTCTTACAAACTTAATTGGTTCCGGGACGAGGTTTGTAAAGTGAAAAGTTTGTAAGACGAAACATTGTTTCCCATAGGAATCAATGGAAAAGCGATTAATGCGTGCAAGCCCAAAATTCACCCCTTTTGCCAGTCGAAGTGCCTGTTTTTGCACTGCTGGGATTTCCCTGAGGCTCCCCTCCATGGGAAACCCCACCTCCGGACTTCTGTGTTTTTGCGATGCTGCGATTTCACTGAGGCTCCCCTCGCTGGGAAACCCCACCTCTGGACTTCCGTTGCCAGCGAAGTGCCCATTTTTGCACTGCTGGGATTCCCCTGCTGGGATTCCCCTGCAGCATCACAAAAACACGGAAGTCCGGAGGTGGGGTTTCCCATGGAGGGGAGCCTCGGGGGAATCCCAGCAGCGCAAAAACGGGTGCTTCAGTGGCAACGGAAGTCCGGAGGTGGGGCATCCCAGCGGTGGCGGTGGGTTTGTAAGGTGAAAATAGTTTGTAAGAAGAGGCAAAAAAATCTTAAACCCCAGGTTTGTATCTCGAAAAGTTTGTATGACGAGGCGTTTGTAAGACGAGGTATCACTGTACTTTGTTCTTATCTTCAGTTTGCAAGTTCATATAACAGACGTCTTGAGTCTCTATGTTTGCCTCTTTTCCAAGAGAAATAAGAATCCATAGGAACCCTGCCAGAACCTCCTTGTTATTGATTTATTAAATGGAAAGCAGCCAAACTCCCATCACAAGTTTGGGTGTCATACAATATTAATCATTTTCAACAATGTACAGCAAGATTTAGCAAACTAATAATTTTATCTCGTATTGTGTCTGTACGAAATATGCACCTTTTAATGTGGATTTTTAAGTTTTGTATTGACTGCTTTATATACTAGTCGTTTTATTGGATTGTCAAAATTCTCTGCTGGTTTCCACCCACTGTTTCCTGTCCTGCCTTCAGATGCTTTGGAAAATAGAGAAAAATTTGGACTGTTAACTATAAACTAACGATGGCAACTTTATATAAGGAAAATCATTACAAAATGTTCTACAGATGGCACTTGCCACCTGCTAGACTTGAAAAAATGTATCCAAACCTATCACCACTATGTTGGAAGTGCAGGGAAAACCAGGTACATACTACCACATCTGGTGGACATGTGAAACCACCCAAAAATATAGGTATACAATCAAAACTATGCTAGAACAAATGACTTCCCAGATCATCCATGCAAAACCCGAACTATTTTTATTAGGAATCATAAGACAAAACTTTAGTAAAGAAAACAGATTAATATATCTGTTTCACATTATTACAGCCGCAAGGGTTTTATATGCACAATTCTGGAAACAAGAAAAAAACCCAACCGTTCTATCACTTTTGATTAAAATAATGGAATGTGCAGAAATGTCCAAGCTAACAATGGAATTGCAAAACAAGGATGAGACAGATTTCTACAAAGCATGGGACAAATGGTACCTCTGGTTAAAAAAAAGAAATTACTTAAAAATTATTCATCAAGAAAAATATCCAACAAAAACAACTTGTAAAACTAGCAACCTACATCACAAATCATAACATCAAATTGAAACGACAAACTGTAAACATCGATTGACACGAACTTTAAATTATAAAGAAAACAAACCCTTAAACCACTGATACGTATTGGCACTAACAATTACATCAAAAACATATGGATAAAACTTTAGGGAAATCTACACCACCTATGTGCTTAAACCACAGGCCGCAAAGCATGAAAGCCCCAGCTCTAATGCTGGCCTTCTCTTCTTACCACTCCTCTTTTGCTCCAATTTCCTATCCCCCTTCCCCTTATATCTCTTTCCCTTATTCCCCAACCCCCTACCTTTCTTCTTTTCTCCCTCCCCACCTACGTGTACTATATAAGTAAATTATATAGAATGTATATTATATATATCCCCTTTGCTTTTCTGTACCCTGTTTTTAATGTATATATTCAATAAAAATATTTTTTTTAAAAAAAGGAAAATAGAGATCGGTACATATTTTCACATATGGTGGACCTGCCCTAAAGTTAGGAACTATTGGAACACGGTAGAAAAATGATTAAAGGAAATAACGAACAAGGAGATTAAAAAGACTCCGGAATTCTTCCTACTAAAAGAAATATACTATTTAATAATTCACATATTAGTAGCGGCAAGAATTACATTTGCACAACAATGGAAAGAAAAGGAAATACCAAAAGACGAGGAGGTCTTTAAGAAAATCATGGAATGTGCAGAATTAGATATGATGACGAGACGGCTAAATAATCAAATGGAAACAGAGTTTTATAAAACTTGGGAGAAAGTATATAATTGGTGGAATATTAAACTGAATAAATGATATATTGAAATTTTATAGATAGGTTTTTAATTACATAGAAACATAGAAGTCTGATGGCAGAAAAAGACCTCCTGGTCCATCTAGTCTGCCCCTATACTATTTTCTGTATTTTATCTTAGGATGGATATATGTTTATCCCAGGCATGTTTAAATTCAGTTACTGTGGATTTATCTACCACGTCTGCTGGAAGTTTGTTCCAAGGATCTACTACTCTTTCAGTAAAATAATATTTTCTCATGTTACTTTTGATCTTTCCCCCAACTAACTTCAGATTGTGTCCCCTTGTTCTTGTGTTCACTTTCCTATTAAAAACACTTCCCTCCTGGACCTTATTTAACCCTTTAATATATTTAAATGTTTTGATCATGTCCCCCCTTTTCCTTCTGTCCTCCAGACTATACAGATTGAGTCCATTAAGTCTTTCCTGATACGTTTTATGCTTAAGACCTTCCACCATTGTTGTAGCCCGTCTTTGGACCCGTTCAATTTTGTCAATATCTTTTTGTAGGTGAGGTCTCCAGAACTGAACACAGTACTCCAAATGTGGTCTCACCAGCATTCTATATAGCGGGATCATAATCTCCCTCTTCCAATTTTAGTAATTGATTTTATATATTTAACCACAATGTTATAACATAAATGTTGAAGTAGATA
Organism: Erythrolamprus reginae; assembly: GCF_031021105.1. Classification (NCBI taxonomy): domain Eukaryota; kingdom Metazoa; phylum Chordata; class Lepidosauria; order Squamata; family Dipsadidae; genus Erythrolamprus; species Erythrolamprus reginae. Next base: position 107,729,041 of record NC_091954.1, read on the forward strand.
TTATATTACAGTAGTATATTAAGAAATATAATGAATAGGTTTTTTTAGATTTATTAATTGATTTCAATTATTTTAATCACAATGTTAAAATGGGAATATTGAAATAGGTGTTATATTATAGTAGTATATTAAGAATTATTTTTCTGTATTGATATGAAGTACAATTAGTTTTCTTTTTTGTATTAGTAAGACTTCTATACTTAGCGGAGCAATGGTAGCTCCTCTAAATGTTAAATGTTGTTTGTCTTGTTTGTCTTAAAGAAAAATCTATAAAAAAACTTTTAAAAAAGAAAAGAAAAATAGGAACTCTGCTATTATGTCTCCCCTAGTCCTTCTTTTCACTAGATTGGACATTGCATATCAGACATTAATACAATCAAGAGAGTCCAGAAATATTTCACAAGAAGAGTCCTTCACTCCTTCACTCACAACAACATATCTTATTTCCACCAGACTTGAAATAGTGGGATTAGACAATTTGCAACTATGTCACCTCCAATGTGATCTAACTGTAGTTCCTAAAATCATACACCTAAATGTCCTTCCTGTTAATCGCCTTCAACTGCACCAATGCACAAGCATGCAATAAGAACATAAGAACATAAGAAGAGTCATGCTGAATCGGGACGAAGCCCATCGAGTCCAGCATTCTGTTTCACACAGTGGCCCACCAATTGTACATGGTGATCTTGAGCAGAAAGAGAAGGCAAAACCCTCCCTTTCCCTTGACCCCCAACAAATGGTACCCAAGGGAATCCTGCCTATCTCAATCAACACTTGGACATCCATTTTAATAACCACCGATGCACTTGGCATCCATGAATCTGTCTAATCCCGCCTTGAAGCTATCAAGGCTGACAGCTGTCACGACCTCTTCTGGAAGTGAATTCCATAAACCAACGACCCTTTGGGTGAATAAATATTTCCCTTGATTTGTCCTCACTTTCTTAGCTATGAACTATAGGAAATGCCTCCTCGTCCTGGTATTGTGTGATAGAGAAAATAATTTTACTCTATCCCCCTTTTCTATCCCATGCGTAATTTTATACACTTCAATCAAGTCACCTCTTAAATGCCATCTTTCAAGGTGGAAGAGACAAAGGCATTGCAACCTGGCGTCATAAGGGAGGTGCTCTTTCCTGTTGCCCTATTTTGCACCTTTTCCAGTTCCATTATATCCTTTTGAGGTGTGGTGACCAGAACTGTACACAGTACTCCAAATGTGATCTCACCATCGATTTGAAATAGATTCAAACTAAATGTAAACTGCTCTAAAATACAATTTACTTACTTACTTACTTACTTACTTACTTACTTACTTACTTACTTACTTACTTACTTACTTACTTACTTACTTACTTACTTACTTACTTACTTACTTACTTACTTACTTACTCGATTTTTATGCCACCCTTCTCCTTAGACTCTAGGCTATTGCCCCCGCAATCTGGGTCCTCATTTTACCCACCTCGGAAGGATGGAAGGCTGAGTCAACCTTGAGCCGGTGATAAGATTTGAACCGCTGACCTTCAGATCTACAGTCAGCTTCAGTGGCCTGCAGTACAGCACTCTACCTGCTGCGCCACCCCGGCTCATTAGGTTATCACTCTTCAGCAATAGAGTGATCTATGCCTGGAATGCATTACCTGACTCTGTGGTTTCTTCCCCAAACTTTAATCTTAGATTGTCTACAGTTGGCCTCTCCCCATTTCTAAGAGGTCTGTAAGGGGCGTGCATAAGCGCACCATTGTGCCTACCGTCCCTTTTCTACTCTCCTATTGTCCTCTTTTATCATTACTTTTTACTTATGTTATATTTATACAAACTACTATCCTATACATGTTTGACAAACAAGCAAACAATAAAATAAAATAAACCTGATTCTTGCAACCATTCTTCTTATGTTTTAGTCTCCAGTCCCCTAGTCATTTTAGTTGCTCTTTTCTGCACTCTCCCCCGAGTATCTACATCTTTTTTTATAGTATGGTGACCAAAATGCGGTATTCCAAGTGTGGTCTTGTCAAGGCTATTTGGCAAGTTGAAAACAAATTGAAATCACAGAAGAAATAGCAGATGTAGAAGGAAAAATTAATTTAAGTGGACAAGGGAACAGCTAACCCACCATTCACCATACACACAGACCCAACTACTGCACATCTACTTGGCTACCAAAACAGGTATTTAAATAGCTATGCTGTGTCCTAGAAAAATGAACCGGGAGATTTTCTTTTATCTCCTGGTGTATTATTGGCTAGCATTCAGTCAAGAAGAACGGAGCAACAATTTCTCCAAGGGTCAAGTCAATTTTCAGTTTCTCTCCCAGCTCAGAGACATTAAGTAGCATCCAGAGCTTTCTGGATAGATCCAGTTACTTAGCAAGTTACAACAAATCAGTTATATTTAGAGTTTAAAATGAAGCCCTGAAGATCTATGTCACGATCAGCAAAAGCTAAGCCCAAGGGCTAAATTTTATGACTTGTGAGAACAGGCTTGTATTCCAAAGATCTTTAATTATGGCTTGCATTGCCAACAAGAGCTACATTCAAATGCTTTGTTTCTGAAGCAGAGATTAAAGGCAAGCCACAGGTTATGAGGTTTTTTTTCTTTTTCAGTCCCCTGCTGCTCCTAGGCACATCTTAATTTCTTGCTCCGGTCTTAATGTGACGTGAAAACCAAACTCAGAAATTATTATTCTTGGGATGGCAAACCTATTTGACCTGTGGTTGGGATGTAAAGCCTCAGAGTGAATCAGGAGATTATTTGGTAAACCACATTAATAGAAAAGGAATTACAAAGATTAATCTTACTTCTAATATTCTACGACACCTTTTGGAAGTTCCACAATATGAAGTTTGAGTGCAGATCAAGAGTATACAGTGGCACCTCTACTTAAGAACGCCTCTACTTAAGAACTTTTCTAGATAAGAACCCGGTGTTCAAGATTTTTTTGCCTCTTCTTAAGAACCATTTTCTATTTAAGAATCCATGCCCAGAAAAATTTTCCAGGAAATCTGAGAGCGACACGAAGGCCTGGCCAGTTTCCTGCCATTCCCCTTTTAATCCCAGCCATCTTGGATTTTTCTGGAGCCTTTCAGTGGCGCTTAAGGAGGCTTTGGCAGTCCAGAGTGAATGAAGCATTTTCCTTTCTCAGGGCACTTGGAGAGGGAATAAACCACTTCGCTATGGTGACTCCCTCACGCTGCCTCCCATACACCCGGTACGAGGTTGCCTCTCAGAGCATCTGGGCGCGAAAAGGCAAAAGGGGGCTATTCGTCCCGGTCAGATCAACTCAGCTTTAGCCAAACCGAGGAGTCACCACAGTGAAGGAAAGGTGCCGGCTAAAAAGCGAGCGAGAGGAGAGGAGAGGGGAGCCCTTCAGCATGGGTAGGAAGAGGAAGCAGGTAGCAGCAGCCGCCACCATTTGGTCAAAGGAGCGGGAGGTTCTCCCCTCTCGCCCGCCTGGGTTTCTCTCTCTGGCGCAGTGTATGGGAGGCAGCCTCACACCATGTGTATGGGAGGCACGTGCTCCTCCTCACCGCCTCAGAGTCCCTCTTTTTTTTTTAAGCCTTAAAGTTTTGGATTTTTCTAATTCCCCTCACCTCACCTTCTTCCTTCGGCAGCGACTGTCCATGGGCCATGGCCCAATTTGGACAATTCTCTCACCTTAATACTATCACTTATTCACCAACACATTAAATCTATGCACAAGTCAGTACTGCTTTAGATATAACATTATTCATTCATTCATTCATTCATTTATTTATTTTATTATTTTGTCCAAAACATAATGAAGGTTACAGAGGATATACTCATAGTAAAATATATCAGTGAAAGAATAGAAGAAAAATATAGGAATAAAATATATCAATGAAAGAATAGAAGATATAGGAATAGAAGAGAGAATATAAAGAAATATAGGAGAGACAATGGGACAGGGGATGGGAGGCACGTTGGTGCACTTATGTACGCCCCCTACTGGCCTATTAGGAATCTGGAGAGGACAACCGTGGATAGTCTAATATACCCTTTCATTCTCACCAAGACATGATAGGTGCCACTACGAAGTAAGCCATGATAAAAATTAGCTTCATCCCAGGGGTGAAGATCTAATTCCAAAACTGTTGTTTCTTTCTGCTATCTATTGCTTATATATGGGTTTTAATACAATCTTAGCTGCCCAGAGTTGCAATTTACAAGATGGGCAGTTATATAAATTGTTCAGATAGGCAAGTAGTTATGGGCAGCTTGTGAAAGTGTATTATTACCTGGAGCAGATAGGTTTCTGTTGCCATTTTCAAGATTGAAAGAAAGATATGGTTATTATCCTCTAGATCATTGGTTTCATTGATTTTACACCAACAGGGTTTCCCTAACGTTCAGCGGAATATGTCTGCCTGTAGCATTATTCTGTATCTTGCCCTCTTGGTAAATAATAAATAATCTTGGACGTCTTTGGTCTGATTCTATTTCAAAGAGTTGGAGAAATTGTCAAGTCTGTTCTCTTTCCAAGTCCCAAAGGTGCTTTTTCGAGAGGCAGCTGGACTTTCTGGTTTTACTTTGAATAATTTTTTTTGCATATATATATATTTATTGTACAGTATTTCTCCAACATACATCAAATATTTATATCGATATGAACCAAACATAATAATAGCAAAAAGAAAATCACCACAAATATCTTGCTTTGACCTCAATCTAAATATCAACGTCTACCAGTCCGCACTTTTATTTTCTATCATTCAACTTTCCTTTCCCTCTTTCTACTTTCTGTTCCTTTCTTCCCTCACCTCTCTGCCCTCTTTCTCCTCCTATCTTTCTACTTCCGCTCGCGTTTTGCTTCTTATTTTTCAACAGGCAGCTGGACTTTCAGGTTTTTCCTCGAAGATGTTTCACTTCTCATCCAAGAAGCTTCTGGGATGAGAAGTGAAACATCTTTGAAGAACGATGCCAAAAGGATATTGAGACCCTAGAAAAAATGCAGAGAAGAGCGACAAAGATGATTAGGGGACTGGAGGCTAAAACATATGAAGAACGGTTGCAGGAACTGGGCATGGCTAGTTTAATGAAAAGAAGGACCAGGGGAGACATGATTGCAGTCTTCCAGTATCTCAGGGGTTGCCACAAAGAAGAAGGAGTCAACCTAAAGCACCTGAAGGTAGAAGAAGAAGTAATGGATGGAAACTAAACAAGGAGGGAAGTAACTTAGAACTAAAAAGAAATTTCCTGACAGTCAGAACGGTTGATCAGTGGAACAGCTTGCCTCCAGAAGTTATGAATGCCCCAACACTGGAAACTTTTAAGCAGATGTTGGATAACCATCTGTCTGAAGTAGTGTAGGGTTTCCTGCCTAAGCAGGGGAGTTGGACTAGAAGACCACCAAGGTCCCTTCCAACTCTGTTGTTATTGTTGTTGTTGTTGTTGTTGTTGTTATTATTATTATTATTATTATTATTATTATTATTATTATCAGAAAGTCCAGTTGCCTCTTGAAAAAGCACCTTTGGGACAACCATGACCTGGATGACCGATAATCTCCATAGACATTCTCTTTCCAAGGTTAAAACATATCCAGCCATCTCAATCTCAATCATTTATTTGCAGGAGTTTTCAAGCTCCCAAATATGATACTGTATATTCAAGATCGGATAAGATGGAAAGAATTAAAGGGAAATGAAATAGTTCAATGTAAACTATGTTTACTTGGCTGTGTTCAAAGAAGCATATTCTCAAATGCAGGTTCATGAGGCTGCAGACTGAATATTTTTTAGGTGGGTGGATTATTGTCAAGTACTTTAAAAGTCTGGGAGCCAGTTACTTACTTACTTACTTACTTACTTACTTACTTACTTACTTACTTACTTACTTACTTACTTACTTAATTTACTTACTTACTTACGCACTCACTCACTCACTCTCACTTACTTATTTACATATTTAATTATTTGGATTTCCAGACCACCCTTCATAATAAAGTTTACATAATAAAGTTAGTATAATACAAAATCTAAGAAACCCAATATAAAACCTAAAAACAATATAAAACCTAATCTAAAATCCCACATAATAAAAAACATTTAACTAACATTCATTCATGATCATTCATTCCGTCGGCTGATACCTGAAGACAATGCTCAGTGGCCCCAAGCCTGCCGGCAGAGATGTTTTTATAGCTTTATGAAGGGCCATGAGGGTGAGGGTGGCACAAATCTCTGTGGGGAGCTGATTCCAAAGGGTTAGAGCTACCACAGAGAAGGCCCTTTCCCTGGGCCCCGCAGCCAGGCGACATTGCCCAGAGAAGGCCAACTCTATGGGCTCTAACCAGCCACTTCAAAATACAACTGTGTCTAGATGATCTGAAAATTCCCGTACGAGATTTCTACTTTTAAAATAGGCTGAAGCATTCTTTCATGGAGGAATCTGAAAACAAATACTATCAGACAGAGGAAAAGAAGAAGGGGGGAGGAACAAACAACCAATGAGCTTTCTGAACCAATTTTTTTGACTGACCAACAGAGATATATAGAGGAGCAGAAAAACTATAGAGGAGCAATGAACTCAGAAAGAAACATACTTTTTTTGGTACTGAATCATCTATTCATTTTATTTGAGCATGTCACAGCATTCCTAAGAATCTCAAATCTGATGCAAAAGAGCTCTAGAAAGAAAGTTTGCTTCCTAATATTAGCAATAATCCAAAGCAACTTTTAGTTCTATCCTTCTACTACTTAATTAATTAGATTTACACTATTATTTGAAAGAAGAGGCCAATTTGGCACCTTACAGACTATTTCCAGATCCTATGGCAGGTGATTTTGCAGAACCTGTTACGTGACAAACACTGATTTTTTTTTTTGAAAGAGTGAAGGTTTTTTGGAAGAGTGAAGAATTTTAAAAATGTTTCATTTTGTTATTCAAACTTTTCCAATTTCTTAATGTTCTACTACCCAAACCAGGAACTAAACAAGATAAACTTAACTGGAAAAATATTGTAAGAAATAAAAAAGAACAATGGAAAAAGATATAGAGTTGGTCCAAAGCTGAGGTCAAAATCAAAGAACTGGACAAAGAATAAATATAAAAGACAGAAAATAGATATCAATGGGGGGGGGGGGAAATAACTGGGCCAAATAAAAAAAAGAAAGTTGTGGAGATCTTTGCAGATTTCTAATGAACAATAATAAAATATATTGAAAGTTTGTGAAATTAGATCATCATTAAATGTATTATCCTTAGAGTAATGATATTCAACCAAAAGCAAAGCCACCGTCACATCAAAAAGTAGCATTATATAAATCAGCCATTTTTAAAAATGAGGATTGAACAAAAGTCCTGATGTATTTATCATTCCTAGTTTTTTTCTTTTTTAATTAATTTAACAACAATCAGAAATATACTTTCAGTTGTGATCATTCACATTCTTAATTGGAATGAAAATATACATATTTCCCCACAAATTTCCAAATACATGTACTAAGCAGCACTTTTCATAAATTTGACACCATGTATGGTATATATTTATTAATATTAGCAGCGGGCCTTTTGATTCCAGGAAACTGTTTCAAGATTTTTAAGTAATTTATCCCTCTGGAGATTAAATAAATACTTCAGAGATCTGAATTGCTTAAGATTTAAAACAGTTGATATTGTATTTCATCTATTTTCATCCATGCCAGGTAAATTTCCAAGTCTACCTCTCCAATGCAAATTTTAAGGAAACCTCCCCCGCCTGCAACCGGTGTATTTGGATAGAAATGGATAGATATAGTGATATGATTTTTTAAAAAACCATATGCACACATTGACTTCAACTTGCATTTAACCAATAGCAGAATACAATGTATCCCAATGTAGAGCTTGTAAATAAATCAGAAAGAGAAAATATACTGGATCCAATTTGTGACTCCAGTGATTCCTGCTGAAATCAACAGAGAAAAAATAAATTTGTAAGCTGATCTTGGCCACCAAGATTACCTGCGTTAATTTCAAACAAGCCTGCACAGGATTTTAAGTGACAGAACAATAACATTGTACTTAACTTGGGGGGGGGGCATTTAGCTCGTAACAGGGTTTAAAAAACAACAGCAACAAGGATTAGGCAAAAAAGAGGGTACATATTAAGTTGGTTTTTTTAAATGTTTTTAAATGTTTATTTCTTCTCTTTTGCTATAAGGGTTTTCTGATTTACTTGCTACAGACCTCGTCACTTCTAGATATTGCTGTGTTACAAAGTTAGGGAAGGGGAAAAAAAGAGGCGTTTGAAAAGCATTTAGTTTTGGAAACCAAGAATTGCTGAGTCAGGAGGCTCATTTAATTGGACTTGTCACGTTATATATGCACCTCTGCAGCTGATAGTGACATCTGTAAGGGTTGATTGATCACCCCTAAACCACAGAAAATTATAAAACAGGGATGTTTTTTCTCCGTTCGGAGGGTTTCTTCTCTCTATACAAACCCATTTGCTATTTCAACATGTAAGATCCCAATTAGCCACTTATACTAAGATAGAAATATTTTCTATTCTAGGAGAAAGAAGGAGACATTTGAGGTGGGGAATCAGATTTCTGTGGCATATGGGGTGAGAGGATGGGGAGAAAAAAATACAAGAGCCGCAGAGATGTCATCTGTCCACAATGTGAGCGCTTCCTGCCATAAAAACACCGGTTTTCTTTAAAGGAGAAGGACCACGTGAAGAGAGAATAAACAGAGTCAAGGTTAAAGGCACAATTCCACCGTGTACCGAAGAAAAATAATAATAATAAGCACCAGTGTCGTACCTTGGTTTGGATCAATAGAAGCAGGAGGCTACATCCATAAAGGCTGAAGAGACGAGTTTGGAATTCTAAACCTTACACATACACACATACAAACGCTTGGACTTGGGTTATTTTTTTTTGGAAAGTCAGGCCAGAGACGAAGAAGGTGAAGGACTTGGAAATGACCATGAAAAGGCAGTTGTAACAATTCCAGGTAGGGGAATACCATGTACATTTTATTTTGTTTCTGTGAAGAACCCCATAAAATATTCCTTGGCCACAGAGAGCAAGAAAAGATCCCCAAAGAGAGCAAAATAATAATGATAATGATAATGATAATAATAATGATGATGATGATGATAATAATAATAATGATGATGATAATAATAATAATAATGATGATAATAATGATGATGATAATAATAATGATAATAATAATGATGATAATAATAATAGTAATAATAATTATTATTATTATTATTATTATAATAATGATGATGATAATAATAATAATAATAATAATAATAATAATAATAATAATAATAATAAAGCACATAGTGCAGAAGGGAATTTGGGGGGTGAGATCTCAAGCAGATCTTTCAGACCCATTTTTTTAAAAATATAACCCATTTATTGTCTGCCCTTCAATTGACACATACAGGACATTTCAAGTCCTCTCCTGCCAGATCTTCGATCCCCACGTGCTTCCCTTCACCTGGGAGAGAGGACCTGTTGGAAAGGTCAAACCCCAGAGCCAGGTGGGATCCTTAAAACTTCCTCCTGAAGTTCCCAGCTGTGAACGAGGCTCTGGGACCCTCCCACCTGTTGCGACAAAGACCCATTTCCACCACCACCACCCCATGCGATGAAGGGGGTCCCAGGCAGCCAACCCACCAAGTCTCCTCCAAACTTGACCGCGACTGCTGCGCCTTTCAAAGGCAGCTCCGGAGGTGACTTACCTGCATGTGGCCCTGATACATCCTCGCTTCACCGGCTTCGAACTCCCCTGAGGCTGACAGGTGATGGGGCTGGCTAAGATACCCGGGCAAAAGCAAAGCGAGGCGGTCTCTCTCCCCACCCTCCCTTCTTGGCAGCGGCCAGGTGCAATTACATTCAGGCGAGGCAAGGCGAAATATAAAATAAGAGAGAGAGAGAGAGGAAGGGGGAGAGAGAGAAAAGGGAGGGAGGGAAAGAGGGAGGGAGAAGGAAAGAGAGAGAAGGAGGGAGGGAGAAAGAGAGAAGGAGGGAGGGAAAGTGGGCGGGAGGGAGAAAAGAGAGAGAGAGAATTTGTGTGTATTTCCCGGCTTCTAGCCGGGAAATCTTGTCACTTCTGATGCTCAAGGGTGACCTCCTCTTCCCAGGTGACCGGACACCGGGATCTGCGCCCAGGGGATCCAGCACCAGAGTGAGTAAGTGAGAGAGAGGAAGAAGAAGAGAAAGGGAGAAAATGAGGGAGGGAGAAAAGAAAGCCTGAGAAAAAGCCTGAAGGTGGATTAAGGGTTAGGGTAGTTGTTTGACAGGCCAAAAGAAAGAAAGTGGGGAGGAAAAGGAGAAAAGAAAAGGAAGGGGGGTGGGGGAAACCGCGAGGATGGAGAGCGAGCAAAACTCCGCCGCCGGCTCTGCCTTTCAGAACTCCGCCTGGCTCTTTTTCAAGCGAACTCTTCTGGGTTTCCTCCTCGGCCCCTTCATCGCGCGCTGCCTCCTCCACTGCCACTCCTCCTCCTCCTCTTCCTCCTCCTCCTCCTTCCTCCAACTGCCGCTGGACCGAGATGGAGGCGGTCTCCCTCCTTCCTTCCTTCCTTCCCTCCCTCCCTCTTTTCCCCCTCCCTCCGCCAGGAGCGGAGCAAAGCCGGGCGGAGCGCGCGCCATCCGGGGACCCTTTCGGCAAGACCGGCGCGCGCGCTCCGTCCTTGGTGGCGATGCTGCTGATGCTGGAGGCTGCCGCCTGGACTGCAGAGAGCGCGCCAAAGCGGCCGGCGTTTCCAATTCCACCGTGTGCTAAGAAAATAATAATAATAATGATAAGCACCAGTACCATACCTTGGTTTGGATCAATAGAAGCAGGAGGCTACAGCCACAAATTCTGCGGGCACCAGAATTTTGGAGAGACCGCCTGGTCCTCTGCCGGCTTCCTGGAGCCCCCGCCGCCCGAGAGAAAGGACCTGCAGGAAGGAATTTTTTCTTTTTAAAAAATTTACAAAAACTGGGCTGGTGTTTGTTGTAACCTTGCCAAAGGCTGGCCTTGAAATCGTCCCGGCGGAGGGCACGATGTGTCACTCCCCACTGCCACCCCATCCTTGTTTTTTTTGCAAATACGACTCTAGTAACCAAGTAGTTAATGCATGGAACTCAGTACCTGACTCTGTAGTGTCATCACCTAACCCCCAAAACTTTACCCTTAGACTGTCCACTGTTGACTTCACCTGATTCCTAAAAGATCGATAAGGGGGCGTGCATAAATGCACCAGCGTGCCTTCCATCCCCTGTCCTAATGTTTCTCTCTTAGTAATATCATCTATATAAATATCGTTATATCTTTGTATGCTACCAATACGTACTTGACATTATAATATAATATAATATAATATAATATAATATAATATAATATAATATAATATAATATAATATAATATAATATAATATAATATAATATAATATAATATAATATAATATAATATAATATAATATAATATAATATAATATAATATAATATAATATAATATAATATAATATAATATAATATAATGTTTATTTTATTTTATTTATTTTATTACTTAGATTTGTATGCTGCCCCTCTCCGAAGACTCGGGGCGGCATATAATATAATATAATATAATATAATATAATATAATATAATATAATATAATATAATATAATATAATATAATATAATATAGATAGGATAGGATAGGATAGGATAGGATAGGATAGGATAGGATAGAATTTTATTGGCCAAGTGTGATTGGACACACAAGGAATTTGGCTTGGTGCATATGCTCTCAGTGTACATAAAATAAAATATACATTTGTCAAGAATCATGTGGTCCAACAGTTAATGATTGCCATAGGGGTCAAATAAGCAATGAAGAAGCAATATTAATAAAAATCTTAGGATATAAGGAACAAGTTACAGTCATACAGTCAACATGGGAGGAAATGGGTGATAGGAATGATGAGAAAAACTAGTAGAATAGAAGTGCAGATTTAGTAGAAAGTCTGACAGTGTTGAGGGAATTATTTGTTTAGCAGAGTGATGGCGTTCGGAAAAAAATTTCTTGTGTCTAGTTGTCTTGGTGTGCAGTGCTCAGGATAGATAGATAGATAGATAGATAGATAGATAGATAGATAGATAGATAGATAGATGATAGATAGATAGATAGATAGATAGATAGATAGATAGATAGATAGATAGATGATAGATGGATGGATGGATGGATGGATGGATGGATGGATGGATGGATGGATAGATGATAGATAGATAGATAGATAGATAGATAGATAGATGATAGATAGATAGATAGATAGATAGATAGATAGATGATAGATAGATAGATAGATAGATAGATAGATGATAGATAGATGATAGATAGATAGATAGATAGATGATAGATAGATAGATGATAGATAGATAGATAGATAGATAGATAGATAGATAGATGATAGATAGATAGATAGATAGATGATAGATAGATAGATAGATGATAGATAGATAGTTAGATAGATAGATAGATGATAGATAGATAGATAGATAGATAGATAGATAGATAGATAGATAGATAGATAGATGATAGATAGATAGATAGATAGATAGATAGATAGATGATAGGTAGATAGATGATAGATAGATGATAGATAGATAGATAGATAGATAGATGATAGATAGATAGATAGATAGATGATAGATAGATAGATAGATAGATAGATAGATAGATGATAGATAGATAGATAGATAGATAGATAGATGATAGATAGATAGATAGATGATAGATAGATAGATAGATAGATGATAGATAGATAGATAGATAGATAGATAGATGATAGATAGATAGATAGATGATTGATAGATAGATAGATAGATAGATAGATGATAGATAGATAGATAGATAGATAGATAGATAGATAGATAGATAGATAGATAGATAGATATAGAGGGATGGATGGATAGATAGATAGATAGATAGATGATAGATAGATAGATAGATAGATAGATAGATAGATAGATAGATAGATAGATAGATAGATAGATAGATAGATAAAAATCTTAGGTGATTCAGATTTGGCTGCCTCTGGGCATGGGCAGAGTTTCTTCCGTTTCTTCCCAGAACCCCTGAATAGTGAATAAGTTGTACCCTTTCAGGCATTGCTTGGTTTCCTGTCTGTTTATTTTTTCACTTTATTCAATTTATAAGCCGCCCATGTGCTGATGGATTCAGGGCAGCTCCAACAATAAAACACTTATAATAATTAAGGCACCAGTATTAAAAAAAACCATCCATCTATCACTCATTGGTACTGGCCAGAGCAGAGTATTAGTGCTCAACAGCCCCAGGAAGTGTAGGATCCTCAAATTGCAAGACTTCTGGGAATAATAATAACAATAATAGTAGTAGTAATAATAATAATAATAATAATAATAATAATAATAATAATAATAAATGTCCCAGTAGTAATCGTCAGATTGGATGCTGTACCAGAGGACCTCAGCCAGCAATTGAAAACAATAAACATTGACAAAATCACAATCTGTCAGTTGCATCATACAGTTCTAGACACTTGGAAAGTGTTCGACTTGTGATATTGTGATATGAAATCCAGCATGTCAATCATATTTGCTGTGTATCACTGTTTTTTGTGAATAAAATCGTCATCATCATCATCATCATCATCATCATCATCATTATGAAATCCAAATAAAGAAAGATCATCACAACAATAACAGAGTTGGAAGGGACCTTGGAGGTCTTCTAGTCCAACCGCCCCAAGTCTTCGGAGAGGGGCGGCATAGAAATCTAATAAATAAATAAATAAATAAATAAATAAATGAATGAATGAATGAATGAATAACAATTAAATAAATAACAATTAAATAAATAAATAAATAATATAGATGACAAATAGATAGACAGATGATAGACAGATGTTAGGTAGGTAGATAGGTAGATAGGTAGATAGGTAGATAGACAGACAGACAGACAGACAGATAGACAGACAGATAGACAGATGACAAATAGATAGACAGACGATAGACAGATGATAGGTAGGTATGTATGTATGTATGTAGGTAGGTAGGTAGGTAAGTAGGTAGGTAGATTCAACACAAAAATTAGTTTTGAATAGTTTTTTATTCTTTGCCTTTAGACAAAATCTTGCCAGACTAAAGCAACAATCTGCATAGCTCTTAGCTATATACTCTGTGAACTGCTAAGAAGTGTCTTGTCATCACCTTCTTCCTGCACAACAGAGATTCTAAGTTCTGCTGACTCTTGTCCACCACACTTAAAACCTTGTGCCAACTGGAAGGCCAGAAGGCCAGAAAAAGGGAAGTACGTTGCTTCAAAGTATGGAAGAAATGGAAGAGAACACTCTCTTCCAGGCTTCCACCAGCTGAAATACTTTAACTGGCCAACATATCCTCCCTGCTTGACCAAGTGGCAGAAGTCAATGGAATTAGAACAAGGCAGTTAATTCAATACTATTTAATTTTATTATTGAATATAGAGGGCATGGAGATAGTCCTCTTTTTTCAGTATAAGTTATTTTTTAATTTTTATCCACTTTAAAAACATACATACTGTACATAACAACACATATATCCTCAATAACTAACAATATATTTTGTAAAGTATCTTGTATAAAGATTAATAAAGCATCCTAAACCACATTTCAATTCCTCACTAATTATTCTGTCTGTCCAAAATAAAAGACTAAAACAAAAGACACTTTATATAAAAAAGCTGAAATATCATTTCAATAACTAATATTAATCTAAAAAGTGACAGACTAAACAGTTTTCTTTCATTTTTCAATTCTAGTAATCATTTTTTTAAGTCTTAAGCTTCAGTTCAAACCTGTTCTAGTTTATATTTGCATATGTGTCACATACAAGGGAAATATTTCTTCACCCAGAGGGTCGTTGGTTTATGGAATTCACTTCCAGAAGAGGTCGTGACAGCTGTCAGCCTGGATAGCTTCAAGGCAGGATTAGACAGATTCAGGGATGCCAAGTGTATCAGTGGTTATTGAAACGGATGTCCATGTGCTGCCTCTATGTTGGTTAAGGCAGGCAGGATTCCCTTGAGTACTATTTGTTGGGGGTCAAGGGAAAAGGAGGGTCTTGCCTTCTCTTTCTGCTCAAGATCCACAAGGACAATTGGTGGGGCCCTGCGTGACACAGAATGCTGGACTCGATGGGCTTTGGCCTGATTCAGCATGGCTCTTCTTATGTTCTTATATTTATCTAATGCTGCCTCTTTTTCTCTTTTTGTCACGTTCTCTCAATCATATTTCTCATTTGTTTGTTTGTTTATTTATTCAATTTCTATGCCACCCTTCTCCTGAGACTTTTTAATATTAATTTTACATTAGCTATTTTACCCATTATTATTTTCAATATACTCATAAAATTTCCCCCAAGTTTTTATAAAACTCCAAGTCTGCTTTATCTTAATTTTTCTTGTAAGTCTATTCATTTCTGCACAGTCCATAATCTTCCTTAGAACCAGTCCTGGTTGAGGAATTCTGGGATTCCTCAGTTCACTGAATGAATGTAGATCCAATATTATCTCTGCTTCCTTCTTCTCCTCCTCCTTCTTTCTTTTTGTTTTTCTTTTCTCCTTCTTCTTCCCTTTCTCTTCTTTCTTTTTCTCCTTTCTTTTTCTCATCTTCCTTTTCCTCCTCCTCCTCCTCTTTCTCTTCTTCTTTTTCTTCTTCCTTTTTTCTCTTCCTCTTTCTTCTTTCTTTTTGTTCCTTTTCACTTCTTCCTTTTTCTTCTCTTCTTTATTCTTTCTTTTTGTTCTTCCTTTTTTCCCTTCCTCTTTCTTCTTTCTTTTTGTTCCTTTTCACTTCTTCCTTTTTCTTCTCTTCTTTCTTCTTTCTTTTTCTTCTTCCTTTTTTCTCTTCCTCTTTCTTCTTTCTTTTTGTTCCTTTTCACTTCTTCCTTTTTCTTCTCTTCTTTCTTCTTTCTTTTTCTTCTTCCTTTTTTCTCTTCCTCTTTCTTTTTCTTTTTGTTCCTTTTCACTTCTTCCTTTTTCTTCTCTTCTTTCTTCTTTCTTTTTGTTCTTCCCTTTTTCTCTTCCTCTTTCTTCTTTCTTTTTGTTCCTTTTCACTTCTTCCTTTTTCTTCTCTTCTTTCTTCTTTCTTTTTCTTCTTCCTTTTTTGTTCTTCTCTCTTTTTCTCTTCTTCTTCCTTTTTCTCTTCTTCTTTCTTCTTTCTTTTCTTCCTTTTTCTCTTCCTCTTCCTCTTCTTCCTCCTCCTCCTCTTCCTTCTCCCTCTCCTCCTCCTTCTTCATCTTTTTTTCCTTCTTCCTCCTCCTCCCACTTCTCAATAAAAAAAATCACAATAAGATCAATTAAATTTAAAAGATGGAAAGTATAATGAAGTGATACCTTGAGCTATTTATAACAATAAAGGTGGGGTAAATTAACCATAACATATTGATTATGAAATTTGAGTCATTTGCCACTTTTAGGAATGGTTGGGGAATTCTGGGAATTGACGTCCGCACAATATTTGACGTTCGTGCAGTATTTGACATCTGTCTTTGTGCTAAGCGTAGTCATCAGCTTATTTGTGTCAATTAAATATTCATCTTACAAAGTCTGTAACAAATTAGTAAAGTCTAAAGAAACAAAAAAGGGAGAAGTTATGAGTCAGCCATTTTAGATGCTTGCACAGTGCTCTGAATTCGTTTCCTACAGGGGGGAAATGAGCCGTTTCCAGATTGGCTTCTTTGCAAAATAAATGAATGCATGAGCAGTCAATAGTGCGTCAATGTAGCACTTTGAACTTACTTAAGTGACCTCCTTGGATGGACCAAGCAAAGAAGATAATCACCACCGAAATAACTACAGTGGTACCTCTACCTAAGAATGCCTATACTTACGAACTTTTCTAAATAAGAACCGGGTGTTCAAGATTTTTTTGCCTCTTCTCAAGAACCATTTTCCACTTACAAACCTGATCCTGCAAAACTGTAACCGGAAAAGGCAGGGAGAAGCCTCCGTGGGGCCTCTCTAGGAATCTCCTGGGAGGAAACGGCCAGAAAATGCAGGGAGAAGCCTCCGTGGAGCCTCTCTAGGAATCTTCTGGGAGGAAACAGGGTCGGAAAAAGTGGGGAGAAGTCTCCATGGAGCCTCTCTAGGAATCTTCTGGGAGGAAACAGGGCTGGAAAAGGCAAGGAGAAACCTCCGTGGGGCCTCTCTAGGAATCTCCTGGGACCTCCACCCTCCCTGTGGTTTCCCCAATTGCACACATTATTTGCTTTTACATTGATTCCTATTGGAAAAATGGCTTCTTCTTAAAAACTTTTTTACTTAAGAACCTGGTCACAGAACGAATTAAGTTCGTAAGTAGAGGTACCACTGTATTCTAAATTAGCGAGAACAACACAGGTCTCTTCCCATCAGCCAAGGGTCATGGTCCCTTGGGACCATATGGAATATTATCAAGATGACAGCCACAATGTATAATGTTATCTCCTCCCATTTTTAAATGCAAAAGACCCCCCCTCCTGCAACCCAAAAGAAGATATCTAGGTGGCAGATTAAGTGCATAGTTGAAATAGATCCCTTCTCATTTTTCCTAACCTGATGACCTTTTGGTTGTATTGGACTACAGCAGAGGGTCTCCAAAACCGGCAACTTTAAGACTTGTGGACTTCAACTCCCAGAATTCCCCAGCCAGCATAGATGACTGAGGAATTCTGGGAGTTGAGGTCCACAATTCTTGAAGTTGACTAGTTTGGAGAGCCCTGGATTAGAGTCCCCAAAATTGCAAGAAATTACTAGTTTGTATAAAAGGAACCTTTCATGCATAGACCATGAGTACAGTATTTCCCATTTTCAACAGAGTCCTGACAAGTGGGTGCGACTGAAACATATGCAGAATGGTTGCAGAAATTGGGTTTGTCTAGATTAATTAAAAGAAGGACCAGGGCGGACATGATAGCAGTGTTCCAATATCTCAGGGACTGCCACAAAGAAGAGGGAGTCAAGCTATTATCCAAAGCACCTGAGGGTAGAACAAGAAACAATGGTTGGAAACTAAACAAAGAGAGAAGCAACTTAGAACTAAGGAGATATTTCCTGACAGTTAGAAATCAATAGAACAACTTGTCTCCAGAAATTGTAAATGCTCCAACTTTGGAAGTTGTTAAGAGGATGTTGCATAACCATTCATCTGAAGTGGTGTAGTGCTTCCTGCTTAAGCAGGGGTTGGACTAGAAGACCTCTAAGGTCCCTTCCAGCTCTGTTATTCTATTCTATTCTATTCTACTCTACTCTACTCTACTCTACTCTACTCTACTCCACTCCACTCCACTCCACTCCATTCCATTTCAAACCAGTTTTTGTCATTTGCAAGTGAGGGTTCTACTCATCTCAAGATTTTTAGATATTTCATGCATTTCGTAGCATCCCTTTAAAAAAAAAACTTGATTCCAGACCTCTAATGAATCATTTTTTCTTATCTGGGTGCTGCTTTAAAATGCAAAATGGGCGTGTGTGTTTCTATAGGTTTAAGGTACCTATAAACCAGTGGTTCTCAACCTGAGGGTCAGGACCCCTTTGGGGGTCGAACCACCATTTCACAGGGGGTCGCCTAAGACCATGGAAAAAGACACATTTTCCATGGTCTTAGGAAATAAAGATTCTATTCTGGTGCCTTGAAACATATTTTTACAATCTGACCAATCAGATTGTGGGTGTGTCGCTCTGACCTTCCTGCCAATCAGCTTAAAGCTCTGTTGGGAGAATTGGCACTAGACTTATGGTTGGGGGTCACCACAACATGAAGAACTGTATTAAGGGGGTCACGGCATTAGAAAGGTTGAGAACCACTGCTATAGACATTTCTCAGTCATCTAGGTCATGGTTGTTGTCCCAAAGGTGCTTTTCCAAGAGGCAACTCAACTTTCTGGTTTTTCTTTGAAGACATTTAACTTCTCTTCCAAGAAGCTTCTTCAGGTCTGACAGAAAATCTCTTCAAAGAAAAACCACAAAGTCCAGTTGCCTCTTGAAAAAAGCACCTAGGCGACCTTCTCCTTCAAACCTACCTGATAGCAAACAAACATATCACCAAACAAAAGAGGTATACTTTTTTCCATTTCAGACATTTCCATGATGTCATAAAGTCATGGGTCATGCCATTTACAATGTTGATTATGAGGATAGAAAGATAAATTGTACCTATTTGACTAAATAGCTAATATTCCGAATCCCAGCAACCGATAAAGTCCCACAGAGTTGGCCTTCTCCGGGTCCCGTCGACCAAACAATGTCGTTTGGCGGGCCCCAGGGGAAGAGCCTTCTCTGTGGCAGCCCCGGCCCTCTGGAATCAACTCCCCCCGGAGATTAGAACTGCCCCCACACTCCTTTTCTTTCGTAAATTACTGAAGACCCATCTATACCGCCAGGCATGGGGGAGTTGAGACACCTTTCCCCCAGGCTTTTTTATATTTATGTTTGGGTATGTATATGTTGTTTGCTTTTTTAAATATGATAGGGTTTTATGTGCTTTTTAATATTAGATTTGTTTTCGCTGGAATATTGTTTTTATTATTGTTGTGAGCCACCCCGAGTCTTCGGAGAGGGGCGGCATACAAATCTAATAAATTGAATTGAATTGAATTGAATTCCTGTTGTGCAAATACTCTACTTCTTGTTCTAGAATAAGATAACTTCTTGAGATATAGACTTTAGCCTGCAGGTATTAGGTTATATATTTAAATGTTCCTTTGTTTGCACAAAAATATATCTCCTTATAAGGAAAGAACAATCAACAGAGAAATAATTCTCTTATTTGAATCCTAGATATAGTCTGCCTACTCCTGGCAGAATAATCTTACTTAGTCTTCTACATGGAATATAGTATAGTATTGTATTGTATTGTATTGCAAAGATGGGCTGCTTAAAATAGCACATTTTGCTGGAAATGCAAAAGTAAGGAAGGAATTTTTTATCACATGTGGTGGCAATGGGAGCAGATAAGGAAATAGCTACAAGAAATAACAGGAGAACGAATGGAATTTAAATTGGAACTATTTTTATTAGGAATAATTGACAAAAAGATCAAGAAACAATTCCTGTACATTATTATTATTTTATAAATAATAACCGCAGGAAGAATTGTATATGCTCAATATTGGAAACTTGAAAACACACCAAATGGTGAAAAGATTATACATAAGATATTGGAAATGTGCAGAGATATATAGGCTCACATTGGAATTGAAAGGCAACAAAGAAACAGAATTTTATGAGGTGTGGAATAAGACATACAATTGGTTAGAGCAGAAAAATAAAGGTGTATTTTATGTAAATGTAAAATAAGTGTATGAAACATATGACACAGTACAGTTAAAATGTTTATTAATATGCAAATTGGAAAAAAATGAAAAATTAAAATAAAATAAAATAAAATAAAATGGCACGTTCAATAATACCATCTCAAGAAATCTTTCTTTCAATTCTTGAAGGTAATGCAGCAACATTATTCAATCTGAAATAACAATAATCCTGGGATCAGGACTGATAGAAATTTCCCAAACCATTTATGATTTGCCTATAATATAAAGGAGCAGTCCTTTTTCTCTAAGAGCGTATTTCATTGATAAACTGTAATCTGAAAAGTTGTGTCATCAAAAGAAAGCTTAAAATAAAAATTGGACTGAATTCATGTTATTAAGGAGAAGAACTACAGATATGCATTATTACATACTGCTCAAAAAAAATGAAGGGAACACTCAAATAATACATCCTAGATCTGAGTGAATGAAATATTCTCATTGAATACTCTCCAGATTCTTGTTCTGTACAAAGTTGACTGTGCACAACAGCATGTGAAATTGATTGCCAATCAATGTTGCTTCCTAAGTGGACAGTTTGATTTCACAGAAGTTTGATTTACTTGGAGTTAGATTGTGTTGTTTAAATGTATTTTTTTGAGCAGTGTACAAAAAAAAAGAGATCCATCTTACTTTTAGTTTCTTTGTTCACTTTATATCTTCAGTTCATTCTTCCTGCTTTAACGTCAGTATTTCTTCTTCCTCCCAACAGCTCCAATTGTTCTACTTTGACATGAATGTATTATTATTATTTATTATTATTATTTATTAGATTTGTATGCCGCCCCTCTCCGTAGACTCGGGGCGGCTCACAACAATAACAAGAACAATGTAAGAACAAATCTAATAATTTAAAAAACACTTAAAACCCCATTATTAAAAGCAAACATACACACAGACATACCATGTATAAACTGTATAGGCCCGGGGGAGATGTCTCAGTTCCCCCATGCCTGACGGCAGAGATGGG
Organism: Erythrolamprus reginae; assembly: GCF_031021105.1. NCBI lineage: Eukaryota > Metazoa > Chordata > Lepidosauria > Squamata > Dipsadidae > Erythrolamprus > Erythrolamprus reginae. The sequence goes on from NC_091954.1 coordinate 107,750,323, forward strand.
TCTTAAGAACTTTACGAAAGGCAATTATTTTTAATATTAGATTTGTTTTACATTGTCTTTTCATTGTTGTTAGCCGCCCCGAGTCTTCGGAGAGGGGCGGCATACAAATTTAATAAATAAATAAAATAAATAAATAGGGTGGGGGCAGTTCTAATCTCTGGGGGGAGCTGGTTCCAGAGGGTCGGGGCCACCACAGAGAAGGCTCTTCTCATGGGTCCCGCCAAATGACATTGTTTAGTCGATGGGACCAGGAGAAGGCCAACTCTGTGGGACCTAACTGGTCACTCGGATTCGTGCAGCAGAAGGCGGTCCTGGAGGTATTCTGGTCCGATGCCATGAAGGGCTTTATGCCATGAAGGGCTTCATAACCAACACTTTGAATTGTGACCGGAAACTGATTGGCAACCAATGCAGACTGCGGGCATACCTTGGAAAGCCCATGATTGCTCTCGCAGCTGCATTCTGCACGATCTGAAGTTTCCGAACACTTTTCAAAGGTAGCCCCATGTAGAGAGCGTTACAGTAGTCGAGCCTCGGGGTGATGAGGGCATGAGTGACTGTGAGCAGTGAGTCCCAGTCCAGATAGGGCCGCAACTGGTGCACCAGGTGAACCTGGGCAAACGCCCCCCTCACCACAGCTGAAAGATGGTTCTCTAATGTGAGCTGTGGATCAAGGAGGACGCCCAAGTTGCAGACCCTCTCTGAGGGGGTCAATAATCCCCCCCCCAGGGTTATGGACGGACAGATGGAATTGTCCCTGGGAGGTAGGACCCACAGCCACTCCATCTTATCCGGGTTGAGTTTGAGTCTGTTGACACCCATCCAGACCCCAACAGCCTCCAGGCACCGGCACATCAATTCCACTGTATATTTTGTTCTCTGTTTGCAAAGAATACAGATCACAACTCCGGGGGTTAATATGAGTAATGCAATGTTGTCGTGCAGCAGTAAGTAACACTGGAAATGTTTTTAGAGGAGGGGTCCAGAGGGAGTTTTCCCCACTACTGTTAAATATGATCCCAAGACGCAAAACTGTTGTCATTCTGAGAATGTTGTTGCTATTGCCCAAGGTTTTCTTTCGAAAACTCACTCAAACATCTTGTCTCCTGCGGCTTGCACTTGTGTGTGTGTCTATGCTGATAGTTGAGAGGCTAAAATTGCCAGGTTTTCACACTCTTATCTATTTGCAGGAGGAAAGCAAGCCAGGGGAAATCATAAATAGGATTGGGAAAATGTCGGGGGGGACGGACGACAAGGCACACGGCAACATTAAATTAGTCTATTGCATGTCAAAGGAACTAGAAAAAAAAACAGTAATCTTTTAGTCCTAGTTGCTGTCTTCCTGTTGTTCTTTCTCTCAAATAAATCTACTATATTATCGCACGCTCGACCCAGTGGAATACACTACAGTTACATTCAGATATCGGGTTCAACACGGTTCCTCAATTAATGCAGGTCCAAAACCAAGAATGTAACATCACATTTCTACCGGGTTGAGGGATTTTTAAAAATTGTTTCACACCTATAGACAAAATCTTGGCAGATTGGGCACTCTATTACCTGCATCTACAATACACTTTGGAACTACAGTGGTACCTCAAATTACGAACTTAATTTGTTCCGTGACCAGGTTCTTAAGTAGAAAAGTTTGTAAGAAGAAGCAATTTTTCCCATAGGAATCAATGTAAAAGGAAATAATGTGTGTGATTGGGGAAACCACAGGGAGGGTGGAGACCCTGCTTCCTCCCAGGACATTCCTAGAGAGGCCACATTGAGGCTTCTCTCCATCTTTTCTGGCCCTGATTGCTCCCAGGAGATTCCTAGGGAGGCCCCATGGAGGCTTTTCCCTTCCTTTTCCGGCCCTGTTTCCTCCCAGGAGATTTCTATAGAGGCCCCAAGGAGGCTTCTCTCCGCCTTTTATGGTCCTGTTTCCTCCCAGGAGATTCCTAGAGAGGCACCATGGAGGCTACTCCCCGCCTTTTCCGGTTACAGTTTCGGAGGCTCGGGTTTGAAAGTCAAAAATGGTTCTTGAGAAGAGGCAAAAAAATCTTCAACACTCGGTTCTTATCTACAAAGGTCCGTAAGTAGAGACATTTGTAAGTAGAGGTACCACTGTATTAGGAAGGGACTGTCTTCCTCTTCTTTCTCTCACACATGGTCGCAATAGCCCTTAGACTTGTATATCTTGTAAGAGCCTCAGTGGTGCAGTGGTTAGAGTGCAGTATTGTAAGCTACTTCTGCAGATCACCGGCTGCCAGCAGTTTGGCAGATCGAATCTCAGTAGGCTCAAGGTTGACTCATCCTTCCATCCTTCCAAGGTGGGTAAAATGAGATTGTCGGGGGCAATATGCTTCTGTAAATGACTTAGAGAGGGCTGTAAAGCACTGTGAAGCGGTATCTAAGTCTAAATGCTATTACTATACTATTTCAATGTTAAAAAAACCCAATTAGATAGCCCTCAATTTATGAATACAATTGAACTCAAAATTACTATTGCTAAGCAAAACAGTTGTTAGAGTTTTGCTCCATTGTACAATCTTTCTTGCCATGGTTGTTAAGTGAATAACTGTAGCTGTTACTAACACAGTTGCTAAGTTGCTTGTCAGAAGGTCAAAAAAGGGGATTATGTGACCCCAAGTCCTGCAACTGTCATAAATATGAACTTGTTGCCAAATGTCAAGTGAACTTTTATCATGTGACCATGGGGTTGATGTAACAGTGTTAAGTGCGGGAAATGTTTCTAAGTTATTTTTTTTTAAAAAAATAATTTTTATTACACATATACATTAAAAGAAAAGACAAACACAACATATAAATATACATTTACACACATATAAATTAAATATTTTCAAGTTGGTCAACTTCCATATTTTAACATTCTTATCTATATATAGTGATGGGTTCGGCGAGTACGGCCGAAATGTGCCGTGAAGTTCAGGTGAGTTCGACGGACCCGAACCCGAATCCCACCCGAACTCTGAACTCTTCTGGGAATGATGCCACGCTTTATTAAAATTAAATTGACAGAGAGCTCTAGTGGCTTTTTCTTACATAGAAAAAGGAAAGGCAGAGAAAGAAGGTGTCCCTGTAGTTGACCCCAAATTACATTTAGAGAGAGCACTAGTGGCTTTAGATTAGACAGAAAAAGGACTAGTTCAGGGGTAGGCAAAGTTGGTTCTTCTATGACATGTGGACTTCAACTCCCAGAATTCCTGAGCTAGCATGATTCGTTTAGGAATTCTGGGAACTGAAGTCCACAAGTCATAGAAGAGCCAACTTTGCCTACCCCTGGACTAGTGTGATGTAGGGTCTCCTGCATCAGCAGGGGGTTGGACTAGATTATCTGCAAGGTCCCTTCCAATGCTAATAATAAAATATAATAAATAAACATTTACAGGAAGTTACATAGGGAAAATAAACAATATTCATAACTACTTATGCAGTCATACGGTGGATGAGTTGGGGCTTCCAAAAATTTTACAGGTTAATTTTAGCTCTGCCCATTTTTGAAAAATGATTCCTGTATACCCTCTACCTTGCTCGGAAACAGGTTTGCTTGTTTGTTTGTTTGTTTGTTTGTTTGTTTGTTTGTTTGTTTTATTAGAGTTGAAAGGGACCCCGCAGATCATCAAGTCCAAACCCCTTGCTCAAGCAGGAAATCCTACACCTCCCCAGCCAGATGGCAGTCCAATCTCCTCTTGAAAATGTCCAGACTTTCCACTGGTTGATCACTCTGACCGTCAGGAAGTTCTTCCTTATTTCTAGGTTGAATCTCTCCTTGGTCAGTTTCCATCCGTTGCTCCTGGTCTGGCCCTCTGGTGCCCTGGAAAATAGTGTGACCCCCTCCTCTTTGTGGCAACCCCTTAAGTCAGGGGTGGGCTACTGCCAGACCGGGCGGGGGAGAATGCAGTGGGGTAGCGGAAGGGGAGCTCCACCCCAGAGCACCCAATTTGCACTGAAAGATTTATTTTTATTTTGTCCAATACATAATACACATTGAGGAGAAAGATATGTAATAATATAAGTAAAGAAAAGAATAGAAGATAAGATAAGATATAAAAGTATAGGTGAACATATTTGAAAGGAAGAAAAGATAAATGAGATAAGGAGAGACAATTGGACAGGGGACAGAAGGCACACTGGTGCACTTATGCACGCCCCTTACTGACCTCTAAGGAATCTGGAGAGGTCAATCGTGGATAGTCTAAGGGAGAAATGTTGGGGGTTAGGGGTTG